>NC_143025.1:17355000-17655000 GCF_057628025.1 Oncorhynchus mykiss
AGGACAACAATCAGTCGTATATTGCACAAATCTGGCCTTTATGGAAGAGTGGCAAGAAGAAAGCCATTTCTTAAAGATATCCATAAAAAGTGTTGTTTAAAGTTTGCCACAAGCCACCTGGGAGACACACCAAACATGTGGAAGAAGGTGCTCTGGTCAGATGAAACCAAAATTGAACTTTTTGGCAACAATGCAAAATGTTATGTTTGGCGTAAAAGCAACACAGCTCATCAGCCTGAACACACCATCCCCACTGTCAAACATGGTGGTGGCAGCATCATGGTTTGGGCCTGCTTTTCTTCAGCAGGGACAGGGAAGATGGTTAAAATTGATGGGAAGATGGATGGAGCCAAATACAGGACAATTCTGGAAGAAAACCTGATGGAGTCTGCAAAAGACCTGAGACTGGGACGGAGATTTGTCTTCCAACAAGACAATGATCCAAAACATAAAGCAAAATCTACAATGGAATGGTTCAAAAATAAACATATCCAGGTGTTAGAATGGCCAAGTCAAAGTCCAGACCTGAATCCAATCAAGAATCTGTGGAAAGAACTGAAAACTGCTGTTCACAAATGCTCTCCATCCAACCTCACTGAGCTCGAGCTGTTTTGCAAGGAGGAATGGGAAAACATTTCAGTCTCTCGATGTGCAAAACTGATAGAGACATACCCCAAGCGACTTACAGCTGTAATCGCAGCAAAAGGTGGCGCTACAAAGTATTAACCTTTGGGGGCTGAATAATTTTGCACGCCCAATTTTTCAGTTTTTGATTTGTTAAAAAAGTTTGAAATATCCAATAAATGTCGTTCCACTTCATGATTGTGTACCACTTGTTGTTGATTCTTCACAAAAAAATACAGTTTTATATCTTTATGTTTGAAGCCTGAAATGTGGCAAAAGGTCGCAAAGTTCAAGGGGGCCGAATACTTTCGCAAGGCACTGTATGATACACTACATGACAAAAGTATGTGGACACCTGCCCGTCAAATATCTCATTCCAGAAACTTGGGCATTAATATGGAGTTGGTTCCCTCCTTTGCTGCTATAAGAGCTTCCACTCTTCTGGGAAGGCTTTCCACTAGATGTTGGAACATTGCTGCGGTGACTTGCCTCCACTTCAGCCACAAGAGCATTAGTGAGGTCGGGCACTGATGTTGGGCAATTAGGCTTGTCTCGCAGTCGGCGTTCCAATTCAACACAAAGGTGTTCGATGGGGTTGAGGTCAGAGCTCTGTGCAGGCCAGTCAAGTTCTTCCACGCCAATCTCTACAAAACTTTTCTGTATGGACTTCACTTTGTGCACGGGGGCATTGTCATGTTGAAACACGAAAGGGCCTACTCCAAACTATTGCAACAAAGTTGAAAACACAGAATCGTCTAGAATATCATTGTATGCTGTAGCGTTAAGATTTCCTTTCACTGGAACTAAGGGGCCTAGCCTGAACCATGAAAAACAGCCCCAGACCATTATTCCTCCTCCACCAAACGTTACGGATGGCACTATGCATTCGGGCAGGTAGCGATCTCCTGGCATCTACCAAACCCAGAGTTGTTGGCCTGCCAGATGATGAAGCGTGATTCATCATTCCAGAGAACGCGTTTCCAATGCTCCAGAGCCCAATGCCGGCTAAATTTACACCACTCCACTGACACTTGGCATTGCGCATGATGATCTTAGGCTTGTGTGCGGCTGCTCGGCCATGGAAACCCATTTCATGAAGCTCCTGATGAACAGTTATTGTGCTGACGTTGCTTCCAGAGGCAGTTTGGAACACAGTAGTGAGTTTTGCAACCGAGAACAGACGACTGTGGGCTTGTGTAGCTTCACACTTCTCGGCTGAGCTGTTGTTGCTCCTAGATGTTTCCACTTCACAGTAACAGCATTTACAGTTGACTGGGGCAGCTCTAGCAGGGCAGAAATTAGACGAACTGACTTGTTGGAAAGGTGGCATCCTATGACGGTGCCACGTTGAAAGTCACTGAGCTCTTCAGTGCAGGACATTCTACTGCCAATGTTTGTCTATGGAGAATGCATAACTGTTTGCTTGATTTTATAAACCTGTCAACAATGGGTGTGGCTGAAATAGCCAAATTATAGCCAAATAGCCACATTTTTTAGGGGTGTCCACATACTTTTGTGTATCTTAGCCACAGGGGGCTGACTGGAAATGACTGTCAGGTGACGGTCAGGCAGACGGCTCAGCTCTGAGTCAGGGCCTATGATTGTGGTGACAGATGCTACCTCGTTTGGTCAACTCTGCTATAGATGACCCTAGCTGGCCTGGTGAGGCAGCCTGGCATGCAGGCAGGCATCACCCAGGAGTTGGGTGGTCCATATGGCACCGGGCCTGGTTGCTGTGATCCGATGCCAAATGTTCTGGTGATAATCACCATGGAGATAGAGCTTCATCTCTCGCTATGGTTAACATGCATTAATATGATATGAAATGCTGCTGGCTGCCTATTCAGTTTTCACACTGTCGATGCTACAGTAGTTTGCATTTCCTGCTGTACAGGAAAATTCTCAGCAACTAAAGAGTGATCAAATTAAGATCCTACATCTGTACACACCAAGCCCTGAGCAGCTTGATCGTCGCTCACATACTGTATTATAAAGCCTAAAACCTAGATTCTGACCTAAATTATATTGCAGTTCAGGTATTTTTTTTATAACGCTCTGAGGCATCATACTAAGTTAGTATCAGTATGGGAACAAGAGGAATCCAAAGAGCAGCACTAATCATAGAAAAGGGAAGGCTCAATCTGCCAACATCACAAAACTGAATCCAGGACCTTTCTCTGGTAAGGGGTCCATCACACATGTGCGATCCGATGGTATCAAGAGAGTTAAGGGTTATCACCCCACC
The DNA here is from genome assembly GCF_057628025.1 of Oncorhynchus mykiss. Lineage (NCBI taxonomy): Eukaryota > Metazoa > Chordata > Actinopteri > Salmoniformes > Salmonidae > Oncorhynchus > Oncorhynchus mykiss. The sequence continues at coordinate 17,357,870 of NC_143025.1, forward strand.
CCTGGGCAGGGACAACTGGCCTTGAGGCCAGGCACCACACCCTCAGAGGGTCATTTTCCCCCCTTAATCATACCACAATCAACTTTTCCCCGTTTCATTTTGTATACATTTTTTATGATATGTACCCATTGATTCTTGAAGAATATAACTTACAAATGCCTCATGAGCTTAGTTCAACAGCTGTACCCTATCAGAAATGAAATTATAAGCGTGTTTTACTACAATGTTTGTAAACAAAGTAAATGTAAACAAATATTATATAGCATCAAAACATGGTTAAACTATACATTTTATATAATTCCTTAGCACTTTCTATGAATTTGAAAGTGGTTCAGTTTCTCCAGGCCTTTCCCTTAGCTTTTTATAAAAACCGGGGCAGAGAAAACACTTTATTATTGTTTCAACTGCTGAATGACCCTTTAATGTAGTGAGCTTTGAAATGATTGGTGTATGTTCATTCTAAAGTGATTCAAATGCATTCAAATGTTAATGACGGTAGTATGATAAACGAAAGAAAATATAAATTGTTCAAGTTTTTTACATTTTTATGTTGACTTTTTGAAAATACTAATATTAATGGCCCAAAATACAAACAAATATAAATACTGACAGCTAGATGCAAAAATGTCATTTCAGCATGTGGTGCTTGGCCTTAATATGACCAGACATTCTAACCAGATCTGAGACATTGTACAGATGCAGGATCTTAATTTAAGACAGTTTGCTGTAGCAGAAAAATAATCCTACAGCAACAGCAAATGTGAATTATTATGTGCATTATAATGAATGGACATTTTTGTAGGGGTTGATCCTTTTTTGTAAGGGGAAATCAAGTCAAATGTGAAATGGAAATTACAAACGTCAGAAGCCTTTTTAAACCTAAAAAGTATTACCTTTTCTGAAAGTTATCCTGCAACAGGGTGACCAAATTAAGATCCTACATCTGTAACTGTCAGGAGGAGATTCCGTTTCATTATTGAGCTCTGAGTGTTTTTTATTTGCGCTGTGCTGGGAGCTTCCAGGAACAGCTGTGTGTGTTTACTGCTGTGTAAAGGCTTGCTACAGGGCCCCAGTGGACCACAATGTCAAAAATATATCAGTTATGTGGCCATGTGTTCATGTGCTCTCCATGCAGAAATTGTCAAAGAAAGCGTACCAAAGCCTTGGATCTTTTTCCTGTTATGAGCCAATATAGTCCACAGCTTCTTATCAATCATGGCATACTTGATACTGTCATGATCCCACTGTGCATATTATTTGTTCCACTTAACCAATGGGGACTTGTTGTCTGTTATCTATATTGGACCCATCGGTTCCTGTAAATACATGACTGTGCATGAGTAACTGATTATGCTTTCTGCTCATCCATGCATTGCGACTCTTCCTTTTAGCTAGAACATACAGTACCTGGTTAAGCATTCTGTATTTGTTTAGGCTGACTTCAATACCTGAACAGCAGAATTTTTATAAATCTATCCATGGAGAGAGAGTAATATCAGATTCCCAGACCGCCTACGCTGAGCCAATAACAGATTTAAGTCTGTGCACACATAACAGCCTTCTCAAGTAGAATCCCAGCTAGAAAATGTGGTTCCTTAGAAGTTGTAGGAACGTACGCTTTTGGTTCCCCATTGGTTCTGGGAACGAAGCCATAAGTTTCCTGACTGAACGTTTTTTAAACTTTCTGAGAACCGAAGTGAACATTTTGCCTGTTCTGGTACTGTTAATCTTTAGGTTGCAGGGAGGTTCTGAGAACATTTTACTATGGTTCCCTGAAAGTGTTCCTGGGAGGTTTTATTAACGTTCTGAGATTGGAAATTATAGGTTATTTGACAGTAACTAAATAACGTTCTCAGAACATGTTTCAGAAAGACTTTTAGTAACGTCAGTGAGATTCAAACCAATGCTCTTCTGTTCTCTATCCATGGAATTAGTCCACTGCGCACCCAGGATGGAGCTGGCGTGCAATGTTTTTTTAAACTTATACAAAGCTGTTCATTTTTGTCTATTCAAACAGACCCCATTTCAAAGGAAACAAGCACTCAATCAATAAGATCACACACTTAACAAGATAGAGGATAGAGATAGTTTTGTTGGGACTGAAAACGTAATGTATATGTTTTTAAATAACATTCTTAGTGTCACGCCCTGACCTTAGAGATCCTTTTTATGTCTCTATTTTGGTTTGGTCAGGGCGTGAGTTGGGGTGGGCGTTCTATGTTTTGTGTTTATATGATTTTATATTTCTATATTTTGGCTGGGTATGGTTCTCAATCAGGGACAGCTGTCTATCGTTGTCTCTTATTGGGAACCATACTTAGGTACCCTTTTCCCCACCTGTGTTTGTGGGAAGTTGACGTACTTTATGGCACTCAGCCTTAAGCTTCACGGTTTAGTTTTGTAGTGTGTATTGTTTTGTTTTGCGTCTTTTCTTAATTAAAGAACACGCTGCACCATGGTCCAGTTCCTTCAACAGTCGTGACACTTAGAACGTTATTTGAACATTACTAATGTTTTCTTGTGTTTTTTTGTGGAAAGTTTTCTTAATTTTCTGAGAACTTGACTTTAAATAGAACCATGGAGAGAATCTGTAGAAAAACATTATGCTGAAGCACTGAAATTCCACAGAACATTGTTTTTTAATACTCTCTGAATGTTCTGAGATCATGACTTTGAATAGAACCATGAGGAAACCTGTAGAAAATTATGTATGTTACGTTATGTACTGAAATTCCCACCTAAGAAACATGGTTCTCAGAACATTATGTGCTAGCTGGGTATCCTGCACCATTAACCAGAGCGTTGTGGGAAGGTTGTATGCAAAATAACAAAACAACCACCATGTTCTCACCAAGCTCTAAGAAACATATGGTTCTCACAACGTTATCTGCTAGCTGGGATTATGGTAAACAGTGTTCCCACACATTAACTTGCCATGCTGCAATTCCTCCCCACAAAGAAATAGATGCAGAGCAATAATCTGATACTTTTGCTGAAGTATTGTTGTGGCAGGTAGCCTAGTGGTTAGAGTGTTGGACTAGTAACCGGAAGGTTGCAAAATCAAATCCCTGAGCTGACAAGGTAAACATTTGTCGTTCTACCCCTGAACAAGGCAGTTAACCCACTGTTTGTCATTGAAAATAAGAATTTGCTTTTAACTGACCTGCCTAGTTAAATAAAGGTTAAAAAAAATCTGACCAACAAACAGATGTTCCTCTAAGTATGAATCTAATTCTCAGCCATTACCCATCATCCTCCCTGTCCCTGGGGTTACGGCTCTGTCGTTTGCAACTTAACTCAAGACCATCTGATGATTGTTTGTGTATTTATTTGGGCAACAAACTTTGGATCCTATTCAGTCACAACCGATTACAGAATTTGCAGTGTAAGACAATAACAATGTTATTTTCATCTCAGACCAGAAAAACAGCTTGTGATTGAACAGAGCCTTTAGCCTCAGTCTTTGAGATTGTATCATCTCAATGTTTGTATCATTTGGAAGAAAACATTTGTTATTCATAACTTGTACAGATTATGAAGATGTCGTACAAATGAATGCTTACTGAAAGCACTCGCTTTGAACTTCCTAAGCCAAAACTCAGCTTACTCTAAACAATCAAACGTTTTGTCAAATATTACATCTTTATTTTCAGAACAAGATCATACTGTTGCTAACACATCCATAACAACCTTACGGAGTCATAATGCAAAGTCTTCACTACCAATCATCTATTACACCAGCACGTATTACCATCAGGTAGCCTATGGATGCTACCTTCCTATAGGCCTACTTTGTCTTTTATCCACAATGTGAATCCTGAGCCAAACCTGATCCATTTTCAAAGACTGTATGTTCTGTGTGAAGCTGTTTCCAGTAGGAGTGAAGCATCCCTGACAGAGACTGATGAGGCCTCTCAGACTGAACGGACTGCTCTCTCTAACAACGGGCCTCTGTGGACATGTCTGGTGGCACAGGTGTTTGACCAGTATTGTCACAGCAAAATAGTCATGCAGCAACATTTAGTCAATATTGTTGCTTGATCGGTGGTTTTAGCTGGCCAAAATTAGGTGACATGGAATACTGTTAATATAACCATGTGCTAGTGCAGGTTCTCAGGGAATTTATGTAAATAATTAAGCTAATCTTATTTTAAGAAAATAAGAGTGGTACAGAAATGAACATTACATTATCTGGCAACAGCTCTTGTGGACATTCCTGCAGTCAGCATGCCAATTGCACGCTCCCTCAAAACTTGAGACATTTGTGGCATTGTGTTGTGTGGCACTTTTTAGAGTGGCCGTTTATAGTCCCCTGCACAAGGTACACCTGTGTAATGATCATGCTGTTTAATCATCTTCTTGATATGCCACACCTGTCAGGTGGATGGATTATCTTGGCAAATGAGAAATGCTCACTAACAGGGATGTAAACAAATTTGTGCACAAAATTTGAGAGAAATAAGCTTTTTGTGTATGGAACATTTCTAGGATCTTTTATTTCAGCTCATGAAACACGGGACCAACACTTTACATGTTGCATTTATATTTTGTTCAGTATAATTAGGCATATATTCATAATTAGGACAGGCTCTATGGACAGGTGTTCCTATGAACATGTCCCACTGGTAGTCACTAGGAATGTGTTCACCGCTAGGACAGATTCTGTCTCAGCTCTCCTGTCTGTGTCAGAACCCTGACTCTGACGGTCTGGTACGGCCAACAAACCCATTTGTCATATCTCTGCTCTCATTAAGTTATCATAGACAGTCAGAGAGAGGGCTTGGCCAGAGAACTGGTGTCTGTCTGTCTGACGTTCTGGCTGTCCGGCTGTCTGGCTCGTAGTGAGAGCTCTGTGTTTTCAATACAAGCCAGCTCCTCAACACCAAGAGAATGTCTGAGACAGAGATTGATCCAATCCTTTGATGAAGATTGAGGTTGTTCTGACTAATATTCTGACTGTGTTGATCCAACCCTTTGATGAAGATTGAGTTTGTTCTTCCAGTTGTTCTTTGAATTCCTTGAAGACAGATATAAAGTGCATTCAAAAAGTATTCATACCCCTAGACTTGTTCCAATTTTTTTTTGTTACAGCCTTATTCTAAAACTGATAAAATATTTTTTTCCTTCATCAATCTACACACAATATCCCATAATGACAAAGTAAAAACAGGTGTTTAGACATTTTTGCAAATTTATATATATAAAAAAATAGAAATACCTTACTTAAATAAGAATTCAGACCCTTTGCTATGAGATTTGAAATTGAGCTCAGGCACATCCTTTTTCCAGTGATCATCCTTGAGATGTTTCTATAACTTGATTGGAGTCCACCTGTGGTAAATTCAATTGATTGGACATGATTTGGAAAGGCACACACCTGTCTATATAAGGTCCCACAGATGACAGTGCATTTCAGAACAAAAACCAAGCCATGAGGTTAAAGGAATTGTCCGTAGAGCTCCAATTGTGTTGAGGCACAAGATTACCAAAACATTCTTGCAGCATTGGAACCACCAAGACTCTTCCTAGAGCTGGCCGCCTGGCCAAACTCAGCAATCGGTGGAGAAGGGCCTTGGTCAGGGAGGTGACCAAGAACTTGATGGTCCCTCTGACAGAGCTCCAGAGTTCCTCTGTGGAGAAGGGAGAACCTTCCAGTAGAACAACTATCTCATCAGCACTCCACCATCAGGTCTTCATGATAGTGTCCAGACAGATTCCACTCCTCAGTAAAAGGCACATGGAGTTTGTCAAAGATGCCTAAACGACTCTCAGACCATGAGAAACAAGATTCTCTGGTCTGATGAAACCAAGATGGAACTATTTGACCTGAATGCCAAGCATCAGGTCTGGAGAAAACCTTGCACCACCCCTGAAGCATGGTGGTGGCAGCATCATGCTGTGGGGATGTTTTTCAGCGGCAGGGATTGGGAGACTAGTCAGGATCAAGGGAAAGATGAACGGAGCAAGGTACAGAGAGATCCTGATGAAAACCTGCTCCAGAGCGCTCAGGACCTCAGACTGGGGCGAAGGTTCACCTTCCAACAGGACAATGACCCTAAGCACACAGCCAAGACAATGCAGGAGTAGCTTCAGGACAAGTCTCTGAATGTTATTGAGTGGCCCAGACAGACCCCGGACTTTAAATCGACCTAATATCTGGAGAGACCTGAAAATAGCTGTGCAGCGACACTCCCTTTCCAACCCGACGAAGCTTGAGAGAATCTGCAGAGAAGAATAGGAGAAACTCCCCAATACAGATGTGTCAAGCTTGTAGTGTCATACCCAAGAAGACTCAAAGCTGTAATCTCTGGCAAATGTGCTTGAAGAAAGTACTGAGCAAAGGGTCTGAATAGTTAGGTAAATGTTATAAACATTTCTAAAAACCTGTTATTGCTTTGTCATTATGGGGTATTGTGATGAGGACTTATTCTTTTTAATCCATTTTAGAATAAGGCTGTAACATAACAAAATGTGGAAAAAGTAAAGGGGTCTGATTACTTTCCAAATGCACTGTATATGTGGGTCCAGGCTGGATGTGTGTCTCCATTGGTTGTCTCTCACTTTCCTCCTCTAAGTGGTGACTGAAGGAGCATGTTGAGACATGATATGGTATAGAGTAGGTGACTGCATGTGAGTGTGGGAAGATGTGACACAAGTGAGTATGTGTGTGTGTGTGTGTGTGTGTGTGTGTGTGTAAGGTTAGAACAGGTGAGGGCATGAGAGTGTGGCGAGGCTAAGTGTTTCTGATTCCCATCATCCTACGAAGCGTTTGGGGGCAATCAAATAAAAGTTTATTGGTCGCTTACACAGATTAGCAGATGTTGTAGAGGGTGCAGCAAAATGCTTATGTTACTAGCTCTAAACAATGCAGTAAAATATAAACTGTACACAGTAATAAAAAATTATACAAATCAAGAAATGTCGGGAACAAATCCAATTAACAACCAAATAGCACTGTAACAGTAATGAAATGGTAAATAATGTTTTGTGTAATTTTGGACCACAACCATTTCTCACATAATTCATTTTGCTGGCACAAAAAGATCCCTCCTTGTCTAGCGTATTTAGTTTTGTCAACAAAAGGAAAGTTTACAGACAAATTAGCTGTTCCCATCAGGCCTGTTGTGCATTTTTTTATCCAACATGTAGGCTACTTTACTTGCATAAAATGGTTGGATGGAAACCTGGTTACAAACATGAAGTTTGTTAACAATTCCAAGAGGCATGAGGGGAAAATTCTACCTTCTCCCGTCCTACAGCCCAGGCTATTTTCCTATCCAGTCCAAATCCCACTTCTCCCAAAATCCCGACTCCTGTCTCACATGAACATTCCTTACTTTATTCAGTAATCCATAGGTTGCATGATCAAAACACCTCTCTCGCCTGCATGATCAAAACACCTCTCTCGCCTGCATGATCAAAACACCTCTCTCGCCTGCATGTCAAGATACCTCTATAACATTTCCTTGCTACTCTGCGCGGTCTCATACTTGCTTAGAGCTTCACTAGAGGATGTGTGATCAACAAATGGTATGAGAGTTTTTAAAACTGAGTTGGTATTTAAACGATTTCCACTCCCCGTTATTCATTAGCTGATCTGCTATCTGTATATGAGATATTCTGTCATTTGTTGAAGGAGGTTATCTAGCAAGCTTAGCAACTTTGGTCATTTGGCTTTTGTTATACAGTTACACAGTTTGTATGATTCGACAACGCTTTGTGTGTCCTGGAGAGCTCTCTGTGTTTTAAATGCTTCATATGTTCCCGGGACTCTAGGGATAAATCCGATTTATTCCCGGTATTGAAACTTGGTCTATGCTGGAGATGCCAAATATTTTCTTAGGGAGAAATATTGTGCTGATGGTTTGCTATGGTAACTTTCACTTAGCAACATTGTAACATTCAATGAGACATAGAGCAAGACAACGTGAGGTGATGAACCCTGAGGGAGAATGTGCTAGGCTCCCTTGTGCTTTCTGCTGTATATAATTAAATCATGAGCACCAAATGGCATTTGAAAAGTGTTACTTTCCTGATCCTGACAACTCTATACAAGTCCATACTGTTTAATGCACAATGAGTCTGAATGGACATCCACTGTGTGACGGAGTGACTCACCAGACGGTCGGTGTGTGGTAGGGGAGGAGTGTCGGGCTCTGGCCCTCGCCTCTGAGGCTGTGTCTGGGGTGGTGGTGACTGAGGGCCATGGGGTGACCCTGGGCCTGGTTCTGGGTCTCACTCTCCTCTCCTGGGACCGGCCGGTGCCACTGGCTCCTAGCCTTCTTCAGCCAGCGCCCACCCAGACCCCACTTCTCCAGGTAAACCCGACACAGCTCATAGTTCATGGCCGAGTAGTAGAGGAAGTCCAGGGCTAGCAGCACCATGACGAAGAAGCCATAGATCCACACTCCTACTAGGGCTGTGTAGTTACTGTAGAGAACAGATAGGTGAAGAGAGAGACAGAGTGAGAATGGCGTGAAATATAATTCAAAATATTTGTATGTTGCATTTCAAGCATATTTTTTTTGTCATTTGATATTACGGTAAAGGGAGTGCTTTACTGAGATGTAAAGGGCACTCTCAAAGCCTATCCATTTTAATAACTTCATTGCTCTTCAATATTTTGTCCCATTATTCAACACCAACACATTTATGTATTTCACACGCCATAAGGATTTATGTGGTGCATTAAACCATTTGCGGGATTCACTCTCCAATCCATAAATCGCTGCAAGGTAAAAATGAGTGCAAATAGTTTCCAATTACACTCTACCTCCACGAACAGCGTTATGAATGAGACTTGTAATAAATGTCTCGGGGATGTGTTACTACGATGATGGTTTTACGGAGCAGAGCTGTGCATTAGAAAAGGGACTACCCAGGAAGACACTACCCATTCCTATTAGAATACAAAACTCCAAAGTCGACATAAAATTATCATTCTGACCAAGAAAGACAGTCGAGAGAGGATACTACGGCCAAAGTGAGGTTTATCATATGGCGGGAACACCAAAGCTTGATGATTAGTTGATTATTATCAGCTGTGTAGTGCTAGGGTAAAAACCAAAACGTGCACCCCTTGGGGTCCCGAAGTCCGAGTTTGGGAAACCCTGGTCTAATGCATAACATGCTGACCAAATAGCTCCTTGGATGGTGTTGTAGATATTTCACAACACCAGGAATAATAAACCCACCATGGTCACTAGCTTTGCAACTGCACTCAAACAAACCCAAATAAAACCCCTGTTTACCTTGTCTCACTTCCCTCGCCGGGCCTGTGTGACATATAGCTGACTGTTTGCATAGCTTAGCAGTCTATGGTGATGTGTAAATCTGTCTGTTTAAGGGCAGTGGGGCTATTCAGGAGTGTATTTAAGTGAACCTAGAGTAAGCAAAGGGGACTGTTTGGACAGCTGTCTGTGTGGAGAGATTGATGAGAGCAGACTCACCACACAGCAACAACAAATGTTAGACAACGTTAAACAAGGCAACTTTCCTAATGCATACACATGAAGTCATCACCTGCTAATACCAGTACATGGTTCAATCATAAGCTACAATAATAGAATAGCTCATGCTCCTAACAGTAGACAGAACGCTCAGAGTCTCAGACCCAGAGCTATTGCCAGTTTAACCTGGGGCCAGTGGTAAATATCACCACTTCAGCTGTGCAGTCCAGAGCGGAGGAGGATGAAATGTCCTCCTATTATGTTATCAGCCACTAGATGAAATATCCTGACCTGCCAGAGGGGCTGTGTAACTGGCCATAGAGAGCACCCGCTGAGAGGGTATTAGAGGAGAGAAAGAGAGAGTGCATGAGAGAGCGCACTCTATGTTTCTGTTTGTCAGGGAGTACTTCTACTGAGCTCCTTCACACTCTGGGAGGTCATTCCTCCCTGTCTGTTCTCTTACTGAGCTCCTTCACACTCTGGGAGGTCATTCCTCCCTGTCTGTTCTCTTACTGAGCTCCTTCACACTCTGGGAGGTCATTCCTCCCTGTCTGTTCTCTTACTGAGCTCCTTCACACTCTGGGAGGTCATTCCTCCCTGTCTGTACTCTTACTGAGCTCCTTCACACTCTGGGAGGTCATTCCTCCCTGTCTGTTCTCTTACTGAGCTCCTTCACACTCTGGGAGGTCATTCCTCCCTGTCTGTTCTCTTACTGAGCTCCTTCACACTCTGGGAGGTCATTCCTCCCTGTCTGTTCTCTTACTGAGCTCCTTCACACTCTGGGAGGTCATTCCTCCCTGTCTGTTCTCTTACTGAGCTCCTTCACACTCTGGGAGGTCATTCCTCCCTGTCTGTACTCTTACTGAGCTCCTTCACACTCTGGGAGGTCATTCTTCCCTGTCTGTTCTCTTACTGAGCTCCTTCACACTCTGGGAGGTCATTCTTCCCTGTCTGTTCTCTTATTGAGCTCCTTCACACTCTGGGAGGTCATTCTTCCCTGTCTGTTCTCTTACTGAGCTCCTTCACACTCTGGGAGGTCATTCCTCCCTGTCTGTTCTCTTACTGAGCTCCTTCACACTCTGGGAGGTCATTCCTCCCTGTCTGTACTCTTACTGAGCTCCTTCACACTCTGGGAGGTCATTCTTCCCTGTCTGTTCTCTTATTGAGCTCCTTCACACTCTGGGAGGTCATTCCTCCCTGTCTGTTCTCTTACTGAGCTCCTTCACACTCTGGGAGGTCATTATTCCCTGTCTGTACTCTTACTGAGCTCATTCACACTCTGGGAGGTCATTCTTCCCTGTCTGTACTCTTACTGAGCTCCTTCACACTCTGGGAGGTCATTCTTCCCTGTCTGTTCTCTTACTGAGCTCCTTCACACTCTGGGACATCATTCTTCCCTGTCTGTACTCTTACTGAGCTCCTTCACACTCTGGGAGGTCATTCCTCCCTGTCAGTTCTCTTACTGAGCTCCTTCACACTCTGGGAGGTCATTCTTCCCTGTCTGTTCTCTTACTGAGCTCATTCACACTCTGGGAGGTCATTCTTCCCTGTCTGTTCTCTTACTGAGCTCCTTCACACTCTGGGAGGTCATTCTTCCCTGTCTGTTCTCTTACTGAGCTCCTTCACACTCTGGGAGGTCATTATTCCCTGTCTGTTCTCTTACTGAGCTCCTTCACACTCTGGGAGGTCATTCTTCCCATTCTTATGGCTATTTAGCAGTCTTATGGCTTGGGGATAGATGCAGTCTCGGAGTCTGTTGGTCCGAGAGCCCATGTTCCGGTACCGTTTGCCAGAACAGTCTATGGCTTGGGTGGTTGGAACAATTTTTCACGACTGTGCAGGTGTGTGTGGACCATGTTAAGTCCTTAGTGATGTGGACATCAAGGAACTTGAAGCCCTCGACCCGCTCCACTACAGCCCTGTCGATGTGGATGGAGGCATGGTCTCTGCTCTTTCTCCTGTAGTCCACAATCAGCTTCTTGGTCTTACCGACATTTGTAGTGTAGTGCAGTATTATAGTATACTATATAATATTATACTATAGTACAGTATAGTAAGATACAGTACACTAAAGCACTTTATTAAACTTTGCTGAGAGATGGCAGCCCACCCACTCACTCAGTAACAAAGCCTCAGCTCTTCACTGCTGTGGTTCTGATTCTCTCTGTAGGTGTAGATCAATGTCAATGTGCCCTTTGAGCACCAGTCAAATGGTGTCAATGAGTGGGATATTGTCAAGGGAGCTAACGGCTTATCAATCACTAACATTTAAAGGCCAGGGATTTTTTTCTCTGTGGAAATGTCTCAATTGTGAGTGAAAAGCTAATGGCTGTTTCCTTGCGGATAACATTTTCTATGTTCTTAAGGTACCCACTAGACCTAATGTAAGTAGCCTAGCAATTTATAATAACAGCACACTGTATAATAGAATCACAATAATTAGCCTACTAACAGACAAGGAACAGTACCACTCCATATATACACTGCCAAAACCTGAATAGGACTCACTTGTGTTTGAAGCCGTCTGTGGTGGTGGTGAGGTTGACCTGCATGACCGTCTGGAACTCAGTCTCCTTACAGCAGTACTTGAAGGCTGTGTTGTTGTGGTGACAGCAGAACATGTAGGTCTTGTTGTCAGAGAGACGAGGGCAGTGGAAACCAAAGTGGTAGCGCCCCTTGTGGTCGGAATATGGTTCACACACTCTGAAATTAGCTGATAGAGCTGTGGAAGAGAGAGAGACAGAGAGAGAGAGAGAGAGAGACAGAGAGAGAGAGAGAGAGAGTCTAATACTGTAGTCTTCTTGGAAAGCACTTACACTTTGTGAGGTAAAAACATTTCTGAATTGTTTTACAAATCTGATAAATGGATTATAATGATTGGGAACATCATGATTCAGCTTGTTGTGATTTCAATTACATTGCAAATGATGGAAAACCAAACAGAAATCAACAGGCATTTACTAATATCTGTAGAAGGATTATACATTTGAAGGATTGAGTCAACCAGAGAGGTGTTTCTCTTTGATGGGAGTCATGGAAACATAATTTGGCAGACTGGACTCATGTAGATGATCACCAATTACCAATCTGTCATTGTAACAGACCAGAGATAATGATTAAGTCTGTATCATATGTCATTGTGGACCAAGACAAAACCACTTGTTAGACAGACACCGTCGCAACCGATCAGGATTGACAATTGACAATTTGGCATATTTTCATATTTTATTCATATATATTATATATATTTTATTATAATATAATAACAGGTAAAAGCGTCCCCCATAGCATAGCTGGGGAAATCCCTTCTAGCATTAGGGTGTGAGTGCTGCCTGCACTAGCAATGACAGAGGACGAGAGGGGGGTAAATTATATATTTCTGCTGCTGATGGTAAAGGTATTATCTAATCCTGTGCAGGCCAAGCAGGAACAGATTGGTCATTTGAAAGGGGAGAACACTCAGATCTAATGAGCTTGGCTTATTGCCTCACTCTGGGCCGGCTGACTGAATGGCTGACTGAATGGCTGACTGACTGGCTGGCTGGATAGCTAGAATTGACTTCCCTCCGACTCGCTCTAATTGTCAGGCTTTTGCGTCCATGCTGAACAGGGAAGTAGAATGAGGAGTGGGGAGGCTGTAATGAAGCCTTACTCCAGAGGTTTAAAGTCAGAGATTGATTTGAGAGACAGAGAAATTGGCTCTTTATTCTACATTGTATCTTTGCTAGGAAATAAGATAAATTTGATTGTATTTGATGAGAAAAGGAAAACTTCATCTTGAGGTTTAATAGTATGCAGACTCTCACAAAAGTGTGTGCACTTAAACACACTCACAGCAGTACATTCACACTCACAGCAATACATATCTCATTACCCTTCTTTATCTGTGAAATAACCTCTCACAAATAGATATATGCCACTTAAGCTTCTGAAATACAATTTTTGTCAGCACTCAAATCTGGAATTCATATACTTGTACTGAACTGATAGAAAAGAGGAGCTTGCAGATGTCACAGAAAAATATAGATGTCATTTGTGCACATTTTCAGGGACAATTTCTCAAACCTGTACAGACCAGACCTGTAACTGTATACTGCAAGATAAAGGTAAATGTGAAGATGATATATAAATCAAACCAGTAACTTCTAAAAGGTCAAACATCAATCCCAAACTGACATTGGAAAGACAGCATTATTTATTCAAAAATATTCCCATTTAACTCCGCCTCTGGTATTCTGATCCTATAGCTAATCTCATAATTGACAGGATATAAAGGAGGGGTCAGCGGTAATAGTAGGGTGAATTGGCAATAAGGAAGCAGAGCAGCTCGGGATCAAAAGTGGACCATAAAGTCCTCTAATGATGCAAGACTTAAAGAGTTAGGGAGAGGCAGACCAGGGGGAAGGCAGTCTCAGTCTTATTAGAGGGGAAACAGCTGGATCTGGTTAGGAAATCATCGTAAACGTTGCCATGTTGTTAATTACATTAACACCTTTACAATTTTAGCATATTACAGTAAGCAGTTTGGCTCTATTGTTACGTTTATAACCTCAACCTGTGAGCTGAAAAATAAAAAATCAAGATAACGTTTGTAGGGTACCGACAGAGTTTCACAAATGCAGTAATCAACAATGATGTTTTACCATGCAGAATACTGTTCCTGAGACAGTCATACACCAGTCTCGCTTGCCAGACTCACAGGCAACTATGGGAAAAGACTACACACTTAAACACAAACACTGTGACGGAGCTGGCCATACCCTGTGCATATCAAGAGGTTCAAATAATAACTGGACTGATAAAAATGGTCAGAATTCAATAAATATTTATTAGGCTATAAAACAGATGTTTTTAAAGAGGTTGAAACCCAGACCATGCTAAAAGGTTATTAAAACAAAACTTTTCCTGCAGAAAATATAGCAAGTCTACCTCTTCCAAGCATTTTTTTCCCACTGTTCAAACAGACCACCTTTCAAGTCACAAACCAACACACCTGAAAACACTGAAATTGACAAGACAAACTACTGAAATGTTGAGGATGAAGTTGATGTTAAATGTACAAATATGTAATGGCTTGAATAATATCCGTTTTGGGCCCAATTAACACATAGGTAACAAAATCACACATTTAAAAAAAGTGAAAGTGAAGATACATTGAATGCAATAAAATGCCATCTTCACACACACACACACACACACACACACACACACACACACACACCATAACAAAGAGGTTAAAACCGCACTGACCTGCGGTGGACAGCAGGAGGAAGATGACCGTCAGGACGTTGAAGGACTGCCGGCTGGTGACAGTCATCTTCGGGTCCTCATATAGGACAGAGGACAGGAGGGGAGATTCTCTGCTTTAGCTGTACCAGGACATCATCTGCACTCTGACCCAAACAATCACATTGCTGCTTCTGTCCGGTGAGCCACCTGGATGCAACAAGAGAACCAATGAATCACTTAATTTGATTAAATGTATGTACATATAAAGCCTGTTGTGGAAGAACTATATCAACAGCTGTCAAAAAAGGGCTACAGAAACTAAGAGTATAGAATCTTTGGATCAAATAACATAAATCTAACCACAGGTTATTTTCTCTGATTGGACAATTGCGCCTTGCAGCATTCACCAAGGACCAAAACGATTTGAAAAAGTGTTTCTCACCCTTCAAATAGTTGTGATCAATAGGAGTGCTTGTGTTGGGAAATGTGGGACTCTCTCACCTAGTGATAAATCATACAAAGTGAGAAGAGGACCCTGTCTGGCTACAGAGGTTGTTCTCGATGAGTCTGCTTGTAGTGATGCATCACAGCAGTTCATGGAGGAAATCTCTCGTTTAAATAGCGAGTGTCACCCGCGAGGCCTGTGTCGTGGCTGCCATTAGCATCGCACCACTCTATCAAACCTGTCCAACATCAGTACACTGTGGCTTAGTGAGATAAATGGCTTTGGAGGAACACTTTTTTTCCCTTCTTTTTTTTCTTTTTTTCCTTTTTTTTCTTAGTGAGGATAGAGGACTGTTTCTGCTCTTGGACAAGTTTTTGCCTCTTGTTTATGCTTAAGTTAAGGATGAAGTGAAATTGGTCACTGTGTGTTCCTGTGGATTTGATGTTAATCTGAGATTGCGAAATTTAAAACCACAGACTTAGTCATCAAACACTCTAAATAACCATGAAGGGTTTTAGTTTAGTGCGACAATCTCCTCTTGCTCGTCTGGGATACAGATACAGAAACACTAATCAGCAGTGTAGCTACATCTGTCAGAGCTAGGAGGAATCCTACATCTCCCAGGGGGAAGAGGAGAAAGCCTGGTGAGGCTGGTTCCTGCTTCATAACATTGACGATGCAGAAAATGTGGATGTCTGTCTGCTGAGGCTGTTGGTCTCTATCACTCTGTGTGATTTCTGTCAATCTACCCATACCTGGTCCTGTTTGGTGCAGTATATCTAGCCCTGGCCTGTATGTCCCTGACAAGAAAGGGGCAATAGGTACTGTTGGAACACAACCAAAGCCAGATGGCCGCCATACTGTATAGTGCAGTATGGAGAGAATACTGTTTGTGCCATTACAGTATAGCAGGGTTTTTTCAGTTTTTGTCTTTAATAGCCCTTTCCTCCTCAGGGAGGTAGTCAGAGAGTCTCTCTAGACTGAGCTTGTTAGGGCAGCCGTTCCTTTCTTTTCCTCTGCCTTATGGAGAGAGAGAGAGAGAGAGAGAGAGAGAGGATGAAGGTATCGTGTTCTGTCAGACAACATGTGACTCGTGGCCAGGGATTCCCATCCTCTGAAAGATCCTCCATCCTCCTCCCCAGGCTGTCTTTCACAGGGTTTTACATGAATTCTGCCTTTTGAATCTTTTTTTAAAATGTGGAATCTCCCCTTTGTGTCATCGGCTGTCCTATTTAAGTCTACATGGTGTAAACAGACATTTATTCTGATAAACAAAGAGTCTGATGTGGAGACAGAAGGTTTACATAATGAGCTTAATGTAAGTGAAGCAGAACCCCTATTCCCAACACACACACAGAATATAATCTCCAGAGTTGAACACATGTACTGCACATGTGAACAGACATGTTACACAAATGAATGGGCAGCAGGCTGTTTGCAGCATGTTAACTAAAGACTGTCCTAAGATGTAACGCAAAATGACAGAATATTCTAGCCATTCTTTCTAAAAACAACAACAAAAACTGAACAAATATTATGCGATGTAAGCATAATTTGCTAAGGAGCAGCACAAATTAAGGAGCAGGCAGAACACCATATTCAATCTATTACAGTATTATGCACAAATTGCATTTTTTTCTGGGCTGGACAGAGAAACAAACAGGAGCAGGAAATGTTACCAATTACTCCTGCATGCTGTCATGCTTTCACCTGTCACCAGAGGGTGACAGAGACTGTCCTAGAGACATTTACGACACTCAGCTGTGTCCTATTTAGAGGTGTGTTTTCTGTGTCTTTTGCTGAAGCTTGAATTATGTGCCAGGTTCGTTTGTCTCTTGAGTGAGTTTATTCGAGACTTAGTGTTTGTTGTTTTCCCATTGATCCTTCCATTACCATTTCTCAGTAAAATATTATGTTTATCCTTAATCGCTGATTCCTTGTCTGGTCTCTTCTCTGCACCTGGGTCCAACCTCACCATGTCACAGCAAGCTTCAGCCCACAACACTTAACCAGCAGAGATCACCCAGATCAAGAATGTTGTAAACCACCAAGGAGCACAGCTGGGGAGGCAGCAAGAACAACTCCTCCAGATATCAGAAACCCTCCAGGCGCTTACCAACTTCCTCCAACCACAGTCCAACCCCAACCCAGGAGGAGCCAATGCCCAAGTCTCATCACCCAGTGCTACAGGTGTCGTCGTAGTTCCTCCAGGGAACCTGCACAGGGAACCCAAGATCCCAGGCCCCGAGCGGTATGACGACAACCTGGGAGAGTGCAAGGGGGTCTTCGCCCAGTGCTCTCTGGTGTTCGAGCTACAGTCATCCTCGTTCCACACCAATCGGGCCATGAATGCCTACATAATCGCTCTACTCTCAGGCAAGGCTCTGGCATGGGCTACGGTGGTGTGGGAGGAGCAGCCACCATCCTGCAGCTCCACATTAGCTTTCACTGCAGAGCTTCAATCACCCAGTCGGAGGACGAAAAGCGGCCAGCCGACTGTTCAACACCCGCCAAGGGGCCAGACCAGTGGCTGACTTCGCCATTGAATTCTGCACCCTTGCCACCCAGAGTGGGTGGAATACGGAGGCACTGGTCACCGCTTTCCACCAGGGGTTGTCTAACTCCATCAAGGATGAACTGGCCTCTCGGGAACTGGGAGAGGACCTCGAGTCTCTGATAACGCTGGAAATCAGGATCAACAACCACCTTTTGACACTATCCTGGTTTCCTGAGCACCCCAACCCCCCGAACCCAGCACTGAGGAGCCCATGCAGCTGGGACGCACACGCCTGAGCCCACAGTAGCGTGACAGGCGCATGCGCGAAAGCTGCTGACTCTGCTGTGGCGGTCTCGGCCATCTCCATGCTACATGCCCAGAACTGACGGGAAACACCAGGGCTCGCCAGGACAAGGGGAGACCCTGACAAGCTGTGCAGTTGCCCCAGGCTACCCAGTCACCGTATGTCACTACCTGCAACCCTACACTGAGACAACCGTCAGCACCAGATTCAAGCTTTTGTGGACTCCAAGGCCGCAGATAATTTAATTGATCAAGACTTCGCCAGAGAATTACAAATCCCCTGCGTGAAATGTCCCATCCCTCTGTAGATTCAAGCCCTCGATGGATGCCCCATAGGCTCCGGCCAGGTGGAATATCAGACCAAGCCCATTCTACTGAAAGTATGGGTGAATCACTCTTAGTTCTCTTTTGATCATGGCTACCGAGAACCCCCTTATCCTAGGGTACCCCTGGCTAGCGCTACATAACCCACTACGCTCCTGGTCCACGGGACACCTACTAGACTGGGGTAAGAACTGCCAGACTAAATGTCTAAGAGCCCCACCTAGAACCTCGCTGTGATCATGATTAAGAACCGTTAACCCCTACCCCTGTTGTGCGCCACCTTGGAGCTGAAGCCCTGTCCCGCCAACACGATGTCTCTAACGAGGAGAGGGGACTCCGAGCCAATCATCCCCAGCTCCCGCATTGTGGCTCATGTGTTATGACAAGCCCAGACCCAAGAACCTGACGCTGGCGGGGCCCCACTAACAAACTTTATTATCCGCGATCAGCCCATTCTCAAGTGTTATAATAGAATCACGCCTCTAAATAATCTGGGCATCCAGGGGTTAATCAGACACTGGAGTTCCTGAGGAGGAGATTCTGGTGGCCCAACATGATTGAGGATGTGAGATACTTTGTTGCGGCCTGTTCCACCTGTGCCCATAGCAAGTCATGACAGCTCCAACCTCTGCCCATCCCCAGCCGACCCTGGT
Organism: Oncorhynchus mykiss; assembly: GCF_057628025.1. Lineage (NCBI taxonomy): Eukaryota > Metazoa > Chordata > Actinopteri > Salmoniformes > Salmonidae > Oncorhynchus > Oncorhynchus mykiss. The sequence continues at coordinate 17,376,770 of NC_143025.1, forward strand.
CCCACCTGTCCGTAGACTTTATCACGGGGTTACCTCCATCCCAAGGTCTTACCACTATCCTGGTGGTCGTTGTTCGATTCTCCATGGCAGCCCATTTCATTACCTTACCCAAGTTGCCCTCAGTGAAGGAGACTGCTGATCTCATGATTACCCATGTCTTTTGACTACACAGACTTCCGCGGGACATTATCTCGGATTGTGGGCACCAGTTCATCGCACGGTGTTCGAAAGCCTCCTGCTCAATGTGGGGGGAGGCGGTGAGTCTCTCCTCCGGGTTCCACCTACAGCCGAATGGACAAACGGAGCGGGCCAACCAGGAGCTGGAGAAGTTCCTCCGCTGTTTCGTCTCCACATAGGCCAGCAACTGGAGCAAGTTCCTTGCCTGGACGGAGTTTGCTCACATCCCACTGCCGGTCGCCGTTCGAGTGTCAGTTCGGGTTCCTCCCCTCCCCTGTTTCCTGAACAAGAGGCCGAAGCGGGGGTGCCATCAGCCGAGGCGTTCATCCTCCTTGCTCCTCTCATCTGCACGACACCAACACCAGGCAACACGGCACCGAAGACCTTTTCGGCTCCTCCGACTGGGTCAACAAGTGTGGCTGTCCACCCGTGATCTTCCCTTAAAGGTGGACTCGTGGAAGGTCGCTCCACGCTACATAGGCCCATTCAAGATCCTCAGTCGCATAATCCTGGTCACCTATCGTCTCCAGCTTCACAGGTATATGAGGGTTTGTCCATCCTTCCATGCCTCTCGTCTCAAGCTGGTAAGGACCAGTTCCTTCTCTCCCCCCACACCTGCCCCTCGGCCCCCTCGACTTGTCGATGGTCGCCTGACCTACACTGTCTAGTGTCTGTTGGAGGCAGTACCTGGTGGCCTGAGAGGGCTACAGCCCTGAGGAGCGGGCGTGAGTGTCTGACCGGGACATCCTGGATCCGGGACTCGTTCGGGACTTCAACCAACTATGTGGTGGTTGCCCTGGCTCCGTGGCTGGATCAGCTCCTAGAAGGGAGGATACAGAGACCATCCTAGAGACATTAACAACACCCAGGTGTGTTCTATTTACTCATTATGATTTCCCTGTTAAAAAGGTGTGTTTTCTGTTGTCCTTTGCTGAGGCTTGATTTATGTGCCAGGTGCGTTTGTCTCCTGAGTGAGGTTTTCCCAGTGTTGCCCAGTGTTTTTCCCAGTGTTACCCAGTGTTTTTCCCAGTGTTACCCAGTGTTTTCCCAGTGTTACCATGATCCTTACCATTTCTCAATGAAGTATTATGTTTAATGTTAATTATGTTACGCTGATTCTCTCTTCCCTGCACCTGGGTCTAACCTCACCATGTCACACATGCACTATGAAGTCTGCATTACTACCAGACAGGAGATCCAGATCTGTCAGTTGGTTGATAAGAAACTACTGAAGGTTTCAGTCTGTTTGCAAATTCCGACGAGATAGAGAGAAAGACACACTCTTATTGCATTCTTACGCTCTCTTGTTTTTAATTAAACATTTGCTTCTAGCCAGTGACACATTTTTCTTTCTAAAAATGCTGTTTTGTTTGCTCTTGAGTTTGTTCAGTTAATGCGTTTGCATCTTTTGCGGGGCTAGACAGAATATTCCCTTCTGGATATAGATTTCTATTTGATTTATTGTTGAATGGCTGTTCAGCTGTTAAATCCAAGGAAATGACTTCAACCCCTTTGAACCATTTACCGTATTGTCAGCCTAGGAAGTGCAGCATGTAGGGTATCACTGACTTTTCACCTGTATTTGTCTTGTTGAAATGCCTGCATGGAGCGCTAGCCTTGATGTCTCCTCATTTCCTATAGCCACTCAAATAGCCTTTTTGGTTGCAAGCCGTCTGTCTATCCATCCTAATGTACAATACTACTGTGCCAATCTGTCCCCCGAGACACAAGAGGAGTGAGGTTGTGGGGAAATAAGATTAGCTGTCACAGAAGATTGAGCATTCCGGTCAGCTATCGTCTCCAGGCATCAGGTCCTGGTCTCACTGATGGTCTGATTGATGTTCTTTATGAATTCATATCCGAATGAATTGGATTTTATTCCAGTTTTATGACTTTAGAGTTTCAGCTAGAGGCTGTGCTGTGGTCCGTTATGAGCCAACATTTGATAGCTGTAGTAACGCTGGGATCTAATGACTGTAATTGACACACAAGCCTCGACAGCAGATCATGATCAAAGAGCTTAACGGGGACCGTCCGGTGCTGTGCTTTCATGCTCTGGTCTCTCTCTGTGTGTGTGTGTGTGGTGTGTGTGTGGTGTGTGTGTGTGTGTGTGTGTGTGTGTGTGTGTGTGCGTGTGTGTGTGTGTGTGTGTGTGTGTGTGTGTGTGTGTGTGTGTGTGTGTGTGTGTGTGCATATATTTGTGTGTGTGTGTGTGTTATAAATGTATAAGACTCTTTCCTTTGTAGAGGTGCCATTATTTGGCATGAGTGCATTTTGTTTTCCAGTCTAAATTACCATGCTTGAAATATCAAAAGCACAAAATCCCCCCCCAAATTCGAGGTGCCTTGTGTACATCATACCTGCTGTTCCCGTAGTGACGGCTCTGAAGAGGATGTAGTTCAGTCCTTTTTCTAAAAAGATTAATATTCTCAAAATAAACACAAGGCAGTAGGGTGCAAATGCAAGTGGACTTGCGGCTTGAGGTTGCCTGGGAAACCTTTTCTCACAAAAGAGACGGGGTGGGGGGGGGGGGGGGGGGGGTAGAGTGGTTATTGCTCTATCTAGTGAGTAATTAGCATCTGTGGTAGTGAACAGGAAATAAAAATAAATGTAAAAAATAACACGGCAGGGTTACCATGCCAGGGAGTGTGTTGTGTTTGTGGTGAGTGTGGCCCATGCTACTTTACTGGGCTGCTGTATAGTGTGCCTGCCTGCATGGGAGGATTGTTTTTGGCTTGTAACAGTTTGTTAATTAAAGCTAGAATCCTTAGTTGCTACATACATTTTTTGGACTTATACATGAATTATATATACTAATTGACTCTTGAAGAATATACAGTGCCTTGCGAAAGTATTCGGCCCCCTTGAACTTTGCGACCTTTTGCCACATTTCAGGCTTCAAACATAAAGATATAAAACTGTATTTTTTTGTGAAGAATCAACAACAAGTGGGACACAATCATGAAGTGGAACGACATTTATTGGATATTTCAAACTTTTTTAACAAATCAAAAAATGAAAAATTGGGCGTGCAAAATTATTCAGCCCCCTTAAGTTAATACTTTGTAGCGCCACCTTTTGCTGCGATTACAGCTGTAAGTCGCTTGGGGTATGTCTCTATCAGTTTTGCACATCGAGAGACTGAATTTTTTTCCCATTCCTCCTTGCAAAACAGCTCGAGCTCAGTGAGGTTGGATGGAGAGCATTTGTGAACAGCAGTTTTTAGTTCTTTCCACAGATTCTCGATTGGATTCAGGTCTGGACTTTGACTTGGCCATTCTAACACCTGGATATGTTGATTTTTGAACCATTCCATTGTAGATTTTGCTTTATGTTTTGGATCATTGTCTTGTTGGAAGACAAATCTCCGTCCCAGTCTCAGGTATTTTGCAGACTCCATCAGGTTTTCTTCCAGAATGGTCCTGTATTTGGCTCCATCCATCTTCCCATCAATTTTAACCATCTTCCCTGTCCCTGCTGAAGAAAAGCAGGCCCAAACCATGATGCTTCCACCACCATGTTTGACAGTGGGGATGGTGTGTCCAGGGTGATGAGCTGTGTTGCTTTTAGGCCAAACATAACGTTTTGCATTGTTGCCAAAAAGTTCAATTTTGGTTTCATCTGACCAGAGCACCTTCTTCCACATGTTTGGTGTGTCTCCCAGGTGGCTTGTGGCAAACTTTAAACAACACTTTTTATGGATATCTTTAAGAAATGGCTTTTTTCTTGCCACTCTTCCATAAAGGCCAGATTTGTGCAATATACGACTGATTGTTGTCCTATGGACAGAGTCTCCCACCTCAGCTGTAGATCTCTCCAGTTCATCCAGAGTGATCATGGGCCTCTTGGCTGCATCTCTGATCAGTCTTCTCCTTGTATGAGCTGAAAGTTTAGAGGGACGGCCAGGTCTTGGTAGATTTGCAGTGGTCTGATACTCCTTCCATTTCAATATTATCGCTTGCACAGTGCTCCTTGGGATGTTTAAAGCTTGGGAAATCTTTTTGTATCCAAATCCGGCTTTAAACTTCTTCACAACAGTATCTCGGACCTGCCTGGTGTGTTCCTTGTTCTTCATGATGCTCTCTGCGCTTTTAACGGACCTCTGAGACTATCACAGTGCAGGTGCATTTATACGGAGACTTGATTACACACAGGTGGATTGTATTTATCATCATTAGTCATTTAGGTCAACATTGGATCATTCAGAGATCCTCACTGAACTTCTGGAGAGAGTTTGCTGCACTGAAAGTAAAGGGGCTGAATAATTTTGCACGCCCAATTTTTCAGTTTTTGATTTGTTAAAAAAGTTTGAAATATCCAATAAATGTCGTTCCACTTCATGATTGTGTCCCACTTGTTGTTGATTCTTCACAAAAAAATACAGTTTTATATCTTTATGTTTGAAGCCTGAAATGTGGCAAAAGGTCGCAAAGTTCAAGGGGGCCGAATACTTTTGCAAGGCACTGTAACTTACAAATGCCTCATGAGCTTAGTTTAACTGTCCCACCACATCAGAACCCAAAATATATGTAAACATTATTTGTAAACAAAGAGAACTATAATTTTGATATAATGGATACCTTACATTTCTCCAGGCCCATCCCTCAGCTATCGCTAAAACACAGGCAGGGTGTCCGATCTATTATTGTTTCAATTAAGGATTACAGTTTTAAGTAGACAAAATCAGAGGAATCAGCACTGTAATCAAACTCAATTCAGCTGGAGGCCTGTTGAGATGTGTCTGTGGGGAGAAAACGAGGCCCCTCCCCCATCCCACACACTGCTCATTCTTCTCTCGTCAGAATCCTCAGGGGCAGATATGAAAAGTGGGTTTATCTTTGTTTGGAAGGCTACAAGTGGGGTAATTGTGGTGATATTCTTTCCAAAGGCTTTAAAACAACTATCTCGAGCCTGAACGCATATGGGATGAAATAATATTGTCACATCGCTAATTAATATTTTCTATGTCTTAGAATATCTCAATATCTCAAAATCAATCTGTGGCAACTGTAGCAATATGCATTTAGCACTAACATATTTGAGGTTTCCTCATTTCTTTGACTAGACCAATATTGTGAAGCTTGACTTCTCATTGAATATGGATTGATATTGGCAAGTTGAAAGTGATGGAAATAGGATACAGACATAACTTGATTAAGACGTATCCACATGCATGAACCATTCAAAGGGATATATTAGCAACATGCAAAAGCCACCCAGCGGTTTTAAGCAGAGCTGATCTGAATACTCTCTGGGACAAATTAGAATTAAACTGACAATGATGTCCTTTTGGTGCCAAGCTCACTCAGTAATACAAATATACAATCAGCCGAGAGATTTTCGAATGAACCTGCCACTGGAGTTTAACAAGTTGAATTCGTTATACAATCAAGGTCCTCAAAATAAATTGGGGATTGGAATTTATTAGAACCCCTATCATATTGCAAGTTTTTCTCTGTTCCTCTCTACTATCTACAAAGCCCATGCTTCCCAGAGGATATAAAATACTATGGTCCACTTCTCTGAGAGAGAGAGAGAGAGAGAGAGAGAGAGACAGAGAGAGAGAGAGAGAGAGAGAGAGAGAGACAGAGAGAGACAGAGAGAGAGAGAGATCAGCCAAATTGAATAAGGCTAAGTGGAGTATGATGAACACAAAGGAAGCAGCTGCCTGTATTGCCACCAGTCAGATAGTCAACACTCATGTCTGGCTGCCTGTATTTTTTTTGTATTGTTGTGGGTAGCTTTAAAAATGCAGTCCGGCACTTACAAATTTGTAACATATTGTATAAATTGGAATTTGTAAAATATCCTACCCCAAAAATATACATTATATGAAATGGATGACATAGTACACCATTTTCGTGGGACCCATTTTGGCTCGTGAGCGCTACTTTCAAAACTACTGGCTGAAATTATACAACATCTTAGAAGCATCGCTTATAATGGAAACACATAGGAAGTTTTAAGTATGAATATCTTGTTAGAATTATGTCTCGTTCGAATGAAAGATTTCACTGAGCACCAAAATGTGTTGTAGACTAGATGTACCCACACTAAGCCATTCTCATAAACACCATGGTTGTCTACTGATATGTTCATTGAGAGTGTTGATGTAATAAATCATTAGGGAATGATTAAGATCATCCAGTAGTTATGGATGATTCTTATTTTCATTAATGTCGCATTAATGTGTCTATGATGTTGGATTCCATATTTGAAATTCCTATCTGGCTATTAGTCCACAAGGTTATTGGGGTAGGAGTATATTTAGAGGCTAGGGTCAAAGGATGATGTGGTGGCAGTCCAAGAGAAATTAGTTCAGCCCAAAGCACAGTGTCAGAGAATCCAAACAAACAGTCTGGTTGTGTCTGGGAGATACTGTCTTGTCTGCCCATATCAAAGATCACATACAGGGATAGGACATCTCTCTGGAGGATATTTTTCTGGGTACCCATAGCCTTAGTCCTGCTATTGTGGTTGTCAGACTACTTGCCCAAACTATAAATACTGTAACTGAATTTAACAATAAACATGTTGACTGAGATGAATGACTTGACATCAATCTCCCTTCATATACAGGATCGGTGTCCCTATACCGGGACGGTTGAGCTAACATGCGCTAATGTGATTAGCATGACAGTTGTAAATTACAGCAAACTTTCCAGGACATAGACATGTCTTATATGGGCAGAAAGCTTGAGTATCAAGTCCCTAACAAGCCCCTAAAGGGTACTACATCCTGTTATCAGAAGTGTATGTAGAGGAGTGTTGGGTTTGGCACAGCATATAACCCTCCTTAAACCAAGATACAGAGACACCGCAGAAGATATACACCCAGAGAGCTCAGACTCCACCAGGTCACAGAGGTCACTGGGCAAAGGTCACACACATGCTTCACACACAAACACTGCTTCTGGGAATTACTCTTGCTCTGAGAGAATATCTGTTTTCTATCACTCTACTCTTGGTTTCAAACACTAATGGTGTTTTGGCAGGTGGTTATATGGACTGTTAACTCCAAAAAGTGGAGAGTTGAGGAGAGCTCTTCCAGCTAGAGCCTGTATCCAGAAATTGTCGTGTGAAGTGTTGGGTGGCTGGGCCTTTACTGAGGAATCCCACCTTGTTACTGAGCCTGTCTGTCCTCTTAACCTGTCTGTCCTCTTAATAATACATATATTATCACCTAATGTTCTGTTAGATCTTTTTATCAACTTAAGTTGAACATTACACGTTTTGAACTTCTTTTTGCTATTTCATGGCCTGTAGGCATCATTGACCTGAGCTCATACAACTCGTTTTGAGTTTTAAAAAGTATGGATAAGTATGCATAATGCATGGATGATTTTGACTATAACAAATACTCAGATGAAACATATTGTGCTATTTATCACAGACTAATTTGTGTCAAAGTTTAACAAGGACTCTCTCCTCCTCACCAGTGTCATTATCAAAGATATGATCAAGAGCCTCACATACAGTATATCGTTTGGTCATCGTGCTGCCACAGAATGAATTGTGAACAAGGCCTCAAAAAAGCTTGATTTACCAGAGCTGCGAGAAAAGTTCTATAGATTATTGAAACAATGTTGCAATTGTTTGTGAGAATGTCAACAGGTGTGATTCCCATGGGGCGAAAAATTATATTAGGGAAAGGTTCCGTGGGGGTTGCCATGGAAGCCAAGAAGGGGAGTGAGGTGTGTGTGTGTCTGTGTGCTCAAACACACATGCATGTGGGGGTCTGGGAGAGGAATTGTGTCCATCTGATGAATGGGCATGTGCCTGAACTCAATTTTATACACTAATTGTAGACTCACCCATTAATTTCTAATGACTGGTAATTTTTGATTGGGAACACCACAGGCGTACAAAGGTTAAATAAAGCACCCAAAATGTAATGAAAATCATCTAAATGTATTTTGTGTGTTCAGATGCCCTGTGTGGACAAAGTCATGGAACCTTATGACAATCAGATTACATGAACTACATTTTTCATAGAAAGAACTTGTAAATCGGTCCAATTCGACCGGAACACAGCAGGAGGGTTAATGACCAGAGACACAGCCACAGTGCCTTCAGAAAGTATTCATACCCTTTGACTTATTCAACATTTTGTTGTGTTATGGACTGAATTCAAAATGGATTGAATATATTTTGAATATATTTTCTCACCCATCTACACACATTACCCCACAATAACAAAGTTAAAACATGCTTTTTGAAATGTTTCCAAATGAAATACAGAAATATCTCACTTACACACCCCTGAGTCAACACATGTTAGAATACCCTTTGGCAGCGATTACAGCTGTGAGTCTTATGGGTAAGTCTCTAAGATCTTTGCTTACCTGGATTGTACAATATTTGCCCATTATTCTTTTCAAAATTCTTCAAGCTCTGTGAAATTGGTTGTTGATCATTGCTAGACAACCATTTTCAAGTCTTGCCATAGATTTTCAAGCATATATAAGTCAAAACTGTAACTCAGCCACCCAGGAACATTCACTGTCTTCTCGGTAAGCAACTCCAGTGTACTGTAGGTTTGACCTTCTGTTTTAGGTTATTGTCCTGCTGAAAGGTGATCTCATCTCCCAGTGTCTGGTGGAAAGCAGGCCGAACCAGGTTTTGCTCTAGGACTTGTTCTTAGCTCCATTCTGTTTATTTTTTATCCTGAAAAACTCCCCAGTCCTTAACGATTACAAGCATACCCATAGCATGATGCAGCTAACACTATGCTTGCAAATATGGAGAGTGGTACTCAGTAATGTGTTGTACTGGATTTGCCCCAAACATAACAGTTTGTATTCAGGACAAAACATGTATTGCTTTGCCACATTTTTTGCAGTATTGTTGCAAACAAGATGGATGTTTTGGAATATGTTTTATTCTGTACAGGCTTCCTTCTTTTCACTCTGTCATTTAGGTTAGTGTTGTGCAGTAACGACAATGTTGTTGATCCATCCCCAGTTTTCTCCTATGACAGCCATTCAATTCTGTAACTGTTTTAGTCACCATTGGCCTCATGGGGAAATCCCTGGGCAGTTTCCTTCCTCTCCGGCAACTGAGTTAGGAAGGACGCCTGTTTCTTTGTAGTGACTGGGTATATTGATACACCATCCACGTGTAATTAATAACTTCACCATATTCAAAGGGATATTCAATGTATGTTTTTTTACCCATCTTCCAATAGGTGCCCTTCTTTGTGAGGCATTGGAAAACCTCCCTGGTCGTTGTGGTTGATTCTGTGTTTGAAATTCACTGCTCAACTGAGGAACCTTACAGATAATTGTATGTGTGGGGTACAGAGATGAGGTAGTCATTCAAAAATCATGTTAAACACTATTATTGCAGACAGTGATTTCATGCAATTTATGTGACTTGTTAAACAAATGTTGTCTCCTGAACCTAGTTAGGCTTGCCATAACAAAGGGGTTGAATACTTATTGACTGAAGATATTTCCGCTTTTAAGTTTTTATTCATTTGTAAAAAAAAAAAATACATTGAAAAACATAATTCCACTTTGACATGGGGTACCGTGTGTAGGCAAATATAAAAACATATATACATTTAATCCATTTCAAATTCAGGCTGTAAGACAACAAAATGTGGAAAAAGTCAAGGGATGTGATAACTTTCTGAAGGCACTGTAGTTCACCTTCTCAGTCAAGGTGAGGTGATGGAACTTTATAGAAAAGTAACGTACTGTGATTTCAAAAACACTTCTGACATCATATATTAATAAGAAGATGGGACAACATAGTGTTAGCTTTAGGAACGTATTTAGTAAGAGAAACCGGATATACTTACAGAGCATTATAGATACTGTAGTTCATTATGCTACCGTGATGAAGCACACTGACCCATTCCATTCTGGCATGCTCTCTAAAAAAAAATCGACATCATTTTAACTAAATTTCTGTCCCTTCTCAAAATATTATTTGAAATATACACTTGGCTCTCCAACCCTGTTCCTGGAGAGCTATATGTCACACACTGACACTATTTTTGATTGGTAAATGAGTCTAGACAGCTATCTAAACTTCTAGTAATCATGGCTGAATTACCGACCTGGGCATGCAGGGCACGTGCTCAGGGGCCCTGACCACCATGGGGCCCCCATTGATGTTGTTAGTTACTCTCACTCAGATATCATATTAACATAGCATAAGTCATGGCAAAATGTGTAGAATTGCAGGATGTACTTAAAAAAAAAAAGTGTTATTAAAAATATTTTTTCTGCTAACAGATCCATCTGTTCGTGTACAATTGTAGTTTGTGATCCCAGTTAATGTGACTTACTGAGTAGCGGTTAACTGTTTAGCTAATAGGCTAAGTGTCTGTGGCAACTGTTCTCCGACAGTATTGAGTTTTTAAATTGTATTAGAAATGCAGTAAATGAGCTTCAACTTTCAGCTTCTTAACTTCAGTGTAAAACTAACTGGATTCTGCAACAATTATGGATGATAACGCTCTGAAGGTGTATCAGGGGGAGTTGGGATATGCAAAAAACACATTTCCAATTCACACATGCATATTAATTCACACTTGTGAATGTGCGAAATAGGACAAATATAAGCACCCACCAAATTATTTGTATATTATTCATATTACTATTATTAACGGTGGGGAAGATGGCTCATTATAATACTGTCTGTTCCAGATATCAGGAGTCATAAAAAAAACTGATCTTATAATGAATCACATTCCCTCGATCTTTATCCCAGACAACAAGGCCAATGCACACAACTACAGTCATTACTACAGACATTACTACGGCGGAAATATCACATGTTCTGTTTAATGCACAGACTTCTCAGTGTCATTTTGTGCAGTTTGCCATGAATATAATTTGATTATGAAAAGCAGCTGCCACATACATCAGTAGATCTGGATCAGAAAGAGACAAAAATCGACTCTCTTACAGATGCACCTTTTTTTATTTGATTTGATCTGTGGTTCCCTCTGTCCCTGTGCCATCCTGTCTGTCAGTGTACGTTCACACCAGACCACATGGAGATGAGAACATTGTCAAAGAAGGAAAGTACACCTTGCTCCACTTTTAACCCTGAGAACTATATACCAATCTATCGTTCCAGTCCCACTGCTCTGGTGAGTCACTCTGCCGCCAGTCAACGGACACTTAGAGGGAATAGGGGGAAGTCCTGAACATGCCTCATGCATTGGAATCTAAACTGCAGATATGAACAGCTTGAGTAAAAAGATTATGTTACCCACTGAACATCAATGAACAAATAATGAGAGAAATGTTGTCCCTCTGAGCAAGGACAGTGAGTTATGGGTGGTAATAGCATCCACTCTCTCATGGTTTGTATAAACCCAAACCTTGGATATTACTACTCGTGTTCTGAGTGATGTTGACTTAGAGGTCAGTCCATTTTCTCCAATATAGATAATGATATTCTTGGGAATGAGCTGGCACCTTTGATGGTGGACGTGAGGTGAGGTCACATATTCCCTTCGGTCACCTGGCTGTCACATTGCATGTGGTCAGACACTAGAGAGGCATCAGGGTCACAGCTTTGACTTATCCTTTTATCTGGGGTGAAAAGTTTATCCTGTCCTGAGGGCTTGGTCAAGTTGAGACAAAGAGGCAGCTAGGGGGACTTCATGCCGTAATGCTAACACATTCACCTGTAATCACGAACAGCAGGTGTCAGACATTGACATTCCTCCCTCATTCACTTTTCATTCGATCTGGTGGCATTCGCCTCTGTATACACCTACTGGCTGAGCATAGGTCAGTGAACCTTAAGTCTATTATATGGACAGACACACCCCTGCCTCCCCACTCTCCCCTCCTTACTGAGCTGTCATTATCTGTTTTCTAATACAGGTATAGGGTGTACTGTGACACTGGTCAGTCAAAGGTCAGATCCACTAGTCAAGCAATTGGTCACAGGCAGGTAGAGCAAGTAATGAGTATTGACAACGGGGAGCTGAGCCATTCATTACAGTATGATTCAGACATCGGGCTTTTCAGAACATTGAGTTCCTGCTCCTGTGGATCCATACAGTTTTTTGTAGTATGGATCAAGACATTTTGCCAATGGTAGGAGCATGGTGAGTGGAATGCTGATTCCATGGTATCACAGATGAATTGCTTTCTCGGTCTGATTGTGTTAAAATGCAGAGAAGGCTTCAATAGTACCAATATTAGCACAGTTAATATGCGCCATTTAGCAAAGTGCAGCCATTATTGTAATTCTAAATCTTGTTTATCAATAGGTCAATACTTCCATAGCCAGGTAGTATAGGAAAATGTGATGCATGTTCTGTTGACCCAAAGATGCACTTCTGTACACAGAGCATTAACACAGAAGCACACAGAACATTAGTATTCAAAACTGCCAGTGGGTGAAAATGTCTCTGAATTTCAACATCATGTTCTTTATTTTATTATTCCTGCTTCTCATTTCAGCAAGGCTTAGATACACAACAAGAGAGAGAGAGAGAGAGAGAGAGAGAGAGAGAGAGAGAGAGAGAGAGAAAGAGAGAGAGACACTCTACCCTCGTGTTGGGTGACAAAGCAACCACCCACAAATAATGTTAATGTGTATACTGATGGAATGACATTGTAGTGAAGGGTGACTACAAGCAAATCAACACTATTGACATTTCAGTTTAATGAATGCATTTAATGGATTAATGGAATGTGGTTTTATATGGAGTAAACAACAACGACAAGCTTTTAATTTGCACTGTTTTATCCATTGAGCAGACACGGTAATACACAGCAGTAAACGGTGTCTGAATGCATAGAGTTCTCTATTCCTAGTATCAGATATTACACTTGACAGTGTAACAGGGTAGACCGCTAGCTTACTGCGTCTGGCGTCTAATGGTTTTAAATACAAGGCCCCGCGGGCCCACAGACACAGAGGAAACACAATACAGCTGATGAGATGAGAGTCTATTATACATATATTCCTGCTAGGTTCCTGCTAGAGATGATCATCTGTTGAGTGGAATTGGATACGGGGGAGCATCAAAGGCAATGTCAAGGAACCGACTGCTGTATATGAACTGAGGCTGCCTGCCTGGTTCCGTCAGTCACACAGAGAGAGACAGAGAGAGAGACTCATAGACCCAGCCCAGAAATGGGGAACTCCATATGAACTTTATGCAGAGATAACTTGATAAGACTGATATTCTATATGGTATTCTGCGAATTTCGACTACAGATGTTTATTAAAAGTCATTGACAGTTTTTTTTTTCTTAGCTAACCATCTAAATGGTTTGTTTGTAGACTTGGCGTGCTGATAACCTGTCTGTGTTATCTTAAATAAGACATCTCAGTCTTATCCCCCCCCCCCACCATACAAACGTATACAATTAAATAAACCTTTCACTTTTCTTTGCTGATAGGGGATAAGTGGTTGTCTCACCTAGCTATCTTAAGATTAATGTATTGACTGTAAGTTGCTGCCTATAAGAGTGTCTGCTAAATGACTAAAATGTCAAATGAAAGACATTTGTTGATATAGCCCTATTGGATTGAGGCTATGTTGAGTGCTTTTAATTGACACCTACCCTTGTAGGGCTCAACAGCTGCCCAGACAGACAGGGTTAGACGTGTGACAGCCTGTGAGACATTAACAGAGTCATGACACTCCAAGCTTTTTTTAGCCTTTATCAGACCTACTTCCTCCAGTTCTTTCATTTTAAAGCCTGAGAAGTACATCTGCTGGATCTACTGCTGGCGCTGTCTACTGCCACCTATTCTGCATTTTATTTTTCATTCTGCAGATACTGTTGAAAAACTGTGTTTAAATGGAAGCAAATGGAACGAAACGGGGATAAACATACCTGAATTTGTCCAATGGAAACTCTAATTTGCAACTGTTGGACTAATTATTACACCCTAGATCAGCTAGATGCAGGCAACAGTTTGCAAGGCGGTATTGAATGTGTCACTGTCTGTCACCTTGATTACTCAAAATTCTCGACCTGTGCACCTGCGATGTAAACTTTAATTCATAGGCTAGGTTGTAGCAACCTCATGATGGGTACAGGGGAAATTTGAGTATCATGCAGTAGCATAAATCTATCGATGTTACATTGAACTGGGTGAATGGAATATGAATGACAGTCACCCAATATGCTGTAACAGAAATAAGGCAAAGCTCATTAAAAAAAAATCTTCCTCCCTCATCTTAAAAACTTCTTGGCACACCCATCCCATTAGCGGGATAATTTTCATCAACATCCGCTGAATTGCAGAGCGCAAAATTCAAATGAAATTACTAAAAATATTTAATTTTCATGACATCACAAGTGCAAAATAGCAAAACACAGCTTAGCTTGTTGTTAATCCACCTGGCGTGTCAAATTTCAAAAAAGCTTAACAGCAAAAGCTATCCAAGTGTTTATGTTAGGACATCTTTCAGCAGACAAAACATTACAAACAGCTAGCAGCAAAGTAGATTGGTCACGAAAGTCAGAAAAACAATAAAATGAATCGCTTACCTTTGATGATCTTCGGATGTTTGCACTCACGAGACACAATAAATGTTCATTTTGTTCCATAAAGATTATTTTTATATCCAAAATACCTCCATTTGGTTGGCGCGTTTTGTTCAGAAATCCACAGGCTCGAGCGGTCACGACGGGGTAGACGAAAATTCCAAATAGTATCCCTAAAGTTCTAAACATGTCAAATGTTTTTTATAATCAATCCTCAGGTTGTTTTTACAATAAATAATCAATAATATTTCAACCGGACCGTAGCTTTTTCAATAGGAGAGAGAGAGAAAATGTGTGCTCCAAGTTGTTGCACATGCAAAACTCTGCTGGCACCCAGCCTTCCACTGATGCGATGTGATCCTTCTCGCTCATTTTTCAGAATAAAAGCCTGAAACTATGTCTAAAGACTGTTCACACCATGTGGAAGCCATAGAGAAAGGAATATGGTTGATATCCCTTTGAATGGAGGGAAGGCATGCAATGCAACAGGGAGATTCGTTTCTCTAGGCACTTCCTTGTTGGATTTTCCTCAGGTTTTTGCCTACAATATCAGTTCTGTTATACTCACAGACAATATTTTGACAGTTTTGGAAACTTGTGTTTTCTATCTGACAATTATATGCATATTCTAGATTCTGGGCCTGAGAAATAGGCAGTTTCTTTTGGGTATGTTTTTCATCCAAACATCAAAATACTGCCATCTATACTAAACAGGTTAAATGGTAACGACCGCCACTGGTTTACACTGAGAAATAATGCCCCATGTTCCAACCGAGTGTGTGTTCCTATATATCCTCTCCCTTGTTTAATTAAAACAAGTGAATTCATAATCACTTACAACACTGACCCCCTCAGAGCATTTAATATGAACTTTTCCATTCACTAAATCACGTTCCCTACGTCAGAGAACAGTGTTCTCAGAGAAGGACCCACAGGCGAGCTACTGTGTAAAGCCATCCTGTAAGCATGCTGAAATGCATCCATCAACTAAAATGCAAGAGGGAATATGCTACATGCTCTCAGTGCCATGCCTGAATCATTTCCCAGTTTGCAGTCATTAAATGTGAAGGCTCAGCACTGTGTGCATTAGCCCTAATGGACACATTACCTCAAAATACTCCAAAGGCCACTGTACGCAGACACAATCACAGACATGCACACGTGCACGCACAGACACGCACACACAAGATGCCTCTGGCCACGTTTACTCAAACAAAAACTTGCAACCCACAGGGCACAGACATCAATTCAACGTCTATTCCACGTTGGCTCAATGCAATTTCATTAAAATGACGTGGAAACAACATCTATTCAACCAGTGTATGCCCAATGGGAAACAAAGCCCATACGTTTTTTTAAACTAATTTCTTTAGTGAATTCTAAATCATTAGTCAGTGAGAAGACGGCTTTTTGTGATGTACAAAGGGATTGTCCCTCTCCTCTCTAAATCCTCTCAACGCACCTCCACGCGCCTGATTCCAGGTTACCCACCGACAGCCACTGCCAATCTGCCTTAATTGCCTCACATGTAAAGGGAGAGCTGAGAGACAGAACTTTCTGCCCTCGCCTTTCTTACACTGAGCTCACTCTGCTACCATGGTAGAGAGAAAACACTCCACCTGGATATCAGACAATAAAAGAGCACACCATGTTTACAACCCAACCCAGAGTGTAACTTCTCTCCTCAGTCCTCACAACCAAAGAGGCAGGCATCCCTCAACGATGAAAACAGTGTGTCGTTTGACGTAGTAAGTGTGAACTTTCTCATCCTTCAGTCTCTTGACTGTAGAGCTACTCAACATGATGATGTTGTTTTTAAATTGCTTGCTTTTTGTTGTTGTTTACTTTACAGTTCTTTGAGATTTCTTTATATAATGAATAGTGCTATTAAATCTGAATATATGATTAATATTATTATTATAATAAACTATCACACAAAACCATACACGCTCATGTGTGTCTTCCTGCACGACTATGGAAATACACACTTTTATAGTGAAAAGAAGAGGTCCACACAGAGCAGAAAGAGAGAAAGAGAGAATTACTAGTTATAAGACCAGTTTTTCAACTCACCTTTGTTGAGCCTATAAAGGAGGGTCTTTCCCGTTCCTCCGTTCAGTAAATGTTTATTCTTTGTTTACTCTTCCTTTGTTGCAGCTTGACACAAATACATCCTCACCCTAAGGACATGATCTAAATCAACAGCGCGTGAGGGAGAGAGGCAGGAAGGAAATGCCAAAGAAGAAAAGAGCACTCTCCTCAAGTCCTCTGCACTGTATCCAACCGGTTAGAGCTCAGCGATAGAGTGTGTGAGAGAGAGAGAGAGAGAGAGAGAGAGAGAGAGAGAGAGAGAGAGGGAGAGAGCTAGAGAGATGAAGCGATACTGCGTGAGTGAGTGAGAGAGCTAGCGGCGAGCGAGTAAGAGAGAGAGGAGTGTAGCAAGCAGTGTTCACACTAGGGTGACTCTTTAGCCCCGTTTATACCTGACACTTACATGCGTTCTTCGTCCTGATCTTTTCTTGATCTAGTCTGTTTACACTTGTGAAATCGGGATCACAATAAGTTCACAATGCGTATTTTAATCGTCTACACCTGTCTGAAAATGTGGGTGAAATCGAATGTGGACATTTTCCAGACACAGCACGCATGTTAGCACCAGGTATAAACGGGGCTTCTGTCTTGCTTTGCGTGTGTGTGTTTCCTTGCTTTTGTGCGTGTGTTTGAGTGTGCGAGTTATGGCAATCCTCACATGTTGTCTGAAACAGAAGCCACAGGGTCAGCTGCTGTCACCGCTGCCTCTGTCTCTTATCCCATTCATACCAAGACAAAAACCCGCCAACTTTGGCATGCCGTCTTCTTTTTGCTGCCTTTTCTTTATATCAGAAAGATATTGCCAGTAACAAAGCCTGTACTTTTATATCCACCAAACGAGGTAGTCATGAATGCGGTGTTATGTTTTAAAGTCCTGTCAACGGCTCAGTATAAAATGTAAATCATCTTACCGGCTTTAGCACACATTAAATCATGAACATTCTATTGTTGTCCGACATCGTCCTTGTCAGTATGAAAAAGTATAAACAAATAAATGGGGGATTATATAAACATTGCCCAGCATCTTTTTCTTCTTCAGGCAACATACTGGGAATCCTGTGTGAATTAGTTATCTGTTTCTATCTCACTCTCTATCACAGCTGTCTCCCTCTCTCTCTATTTCCCCTCTCAGTCTTTATCTGTCTCTCTCCCCACACCCTCGCTCTCCCTCTCTCTTCTCCTCCTCGATTCCCTACAGTTAATTTGCATCCCAGCGAGAGTTATAATCTAATCTCCGTTGCAAATGGAAATGAATCACACACAACACACATACGTGTAGTCACACATGCACACACCTGCACACACACACAATGGATGGCTTTGGATTGAATCTCAGAAGCAGTGGACGTTGTTCCCACCCCACCATGAGAGGTCCTTGCTGTCTGTTTAACTGGGCGGGGAATGGCATGGGCATTGTAAATAGCACTCTGTCATCTCTCTACAGGTCTCTGATTTATGATGTGACACATGTTCCCTGTAACAGGATTGAGGCTGTAAGTGCTTCTCTTCCCAGGAGAGTTAATTGTAATGCACAGCACCATGCTACAGAATGCACAGAAAGCCCCTTGCCATCCATATTAGACGTCAAGTGGAAGGTGATTTAGACGCCACCCAACAGACATGGTTGTACAGATGTAGGATCTTAATTTGAGCCAGTTTGCCACAGAAGGAAAATAATCCTGCAGCAACAGGAAATGTGAGTTATTATGAGGATTATAATTAAGGGACATTTTTATAGGGGTTGATACATTTTTTGTAAGGGAAAATCGGGTCAGAAATGTGGAAATGACAAACTTCAGGAGCCTTTTGAAACCTCATATACACTACAAGTTTAAATTGTCCTGCATTGCAGGATCGTTTTCCTGCAACAGGGTGATCAAATTAAGATCCTACATCTGTATATCTGCACTGTGTGTTGATAAAGTGCCATAATTCCCCCTATGCCACACACAGCACCTGAAGATGAAGTGAAGGGGGACCTTTTTAAAAAAGGAAAGATGGGAACATATGGCACTGCTATCATCTTGATGTGTGCATAAAAGTGGTTTGGGTGGCACCTGCATAGTGACTGAGAGACGAGACCCTACAGGCAAAGCGTCAATACAGGACTAAGATCGAATCGTACTACACCGGCTCTGACGCTTGTCGGATGTGGCAGGGCCGGCAAACTATTACAGATTACAAAGGGAAGCACAGCCGAGAGCTGCCCAGTGACACGAGCCTACCTGACGAGCTAAATAACTTCTATGCTCACTTCGAGGCAAGTAACACTGAAACATGCATGAGATGTAAGACCTTTAACCTCTTGGGGCCTTTTTTTTGCCTCTCTCTGTTCCCTACGTTGTCATTGCAAAGGGATATTTCTTAGGAACCTGTTTTCAGTTCCTACTGCTTCCACTCGATGTCACCAGTCTTTGGAATTTGGTTGAGGTTATTCCTTTGTGCAATGAAGAAGTAGGCCAACTAGGAACTGGGTAACACATTTGTGAGTTGCGCAAGACGTGAAAAGTAGGGCTGGTTTGTTTTCATTCCTGTATTGAACACAGATTGCCCTGTCTACAATTTGATTGATTATTAATGTTTAAAAAATACCTAAAGTTGTATTACAAAAGTAGTTTGAAATATTTTGGCAACGTTTATAGGCAACTTTTGAAATATTTTGGAGTGACGTTGCGTTTTTTGTAAGCTGTTTTTTTCTGGATCAAACACGCTTTATAATGGACATTTTGGATATATAAGGACGGAATTAATCGAACAAAAGGACCAATTGTGATGTTTATGGGACATATTGGAGTGCCAACAAAAGAAGCTCATCAAAGGTAATGCATGTTTTATATTTTATTTCAGCGTTTTGTGTAGCGCCTGTAGGGTTGAAATATGCTAACCCCTTTGTTTACTGCTGGCGCTATCATCAGATAATAGCTTCTTATGCTTTCGCCGAAAACCATTTTAAAAATCTGACATGTTGGCAGGATTCACAACGAGTGTAGCTTTAATTGAGTATCTTACATGTGTGATTTAATGAAAGTTTGAATTTTATAATATTTTATTTTAATCTGGGCTCTACATTTTCCCTGGCAATTGGCCAGTTGGGACATTTGCGTCCCGCCTATCCCAAAGAGGTTTTAAACAGGTCAACATTCACAACGACGCAGGGCCAGACGGAATATCAGACATGTACTCCGAGCATGCGCTGACCATCTGGCAAGTGTCTTCACTGACATTTTCAACCTCTCCCTGTCTGAGTATGTAATACCAATATGTTTCAAGGAGACCACCATAGTTCCTGTGCCCAAGAACACTAAGGTAACCTGCCTAAAGGACTACCTACCCGTAGCACTCACGTCTGTAGCCATGAAATGCTTTGAAAGGCTGGTCATGGCTCACATCAACACCATTATCCCAGAAAACCTAGACCCACTCCATTTTGCATACCGCACCAACAGATCCACAGATGATGCAATCTCTATTGCACTCCACACTGCCCTTTCTCACCTGGACAAAAGGAACACCTATATGAGAATGCTATTCATTGACTACAGGTCAGCGTTTAACACCATGGTGCCCTCAAAGCTCATCACTAAGCTAAGGACCCTGGGACTAAACACCTCCCACTGCAACTGGATCCTGGACTTCCTGACAAGCCGTCCCCAGGTGGTAAGGGTAGATAACAACACATCCACCACACTGATCCTCAACACGGGGGCCCCTCGGGGGTGCATGCTCAGTCCCCTCCTGTACTCCCTGTTCACTCATGCCTGCACGGCCAGGAATGACTCCGGCACCATCATTGCGTTTTCTGATGACACAACAGTGGTACAGTCGGCCTAATCACAGACAATGATGAGACAGCCTATAGGGAGGAGGTTAGCGACCTGATCGTGTGGTGTAAGGACAGCAACCTCACCCTCAACGTGATCAAGACAAAGGAGATGATTGTGGACGACAGGAAAATGAGGACCGAGCACACCCCCATTCTCATCGACGAGGTTATAGTGGAGCAGGTTGACAGCTTCAAGTTCCTTGTTATCCACATTACCAACAAACAAACATGGTCCAAGCACACCAAGACAGTCGTGAAGAGGGCACGAAAAAACCTATTCCCCCTTAAGAGACAGAAAAGTTATGGCATGGGTCCTCAGATCCTCAAAAGGTTTTACAGCTGCACCATTGAGAGGATCCTGATAGGTTGCATCATTGCCTGGTATGGCAACTGACCGCAAGGCACTACATCCCCGGGGCCAAACTTCCTGCAATCCAGGACCTCTATACCAGGTGGTGTAAGAGGAAAGCCCTAAACATTGTCAAAGACTCCAGCCACCCTAGTCATAGACTGTCCACTCTGCTACTACACCTGAGTGCCAAAGTCCAAGAGGCTCCAAGAGCCATAAGACTCCTGAACAGCTAATCAAATGGCTACCCAGACTATTTGCATTGCCCTCCCTGATAAATGCCAGTGTCAGTCAGAAAGAGGCAAGAGGCAGGACCAGACCAGAGCATATAGGGATCCCTACAGGGAATGGACGCTACTATAATGCATGTTTTTTATTGTTTTTATTTCACCTATATTTAACCAGGTAGGCCAGTTGAGAACAAGTTCTCTTTTACAACTGCGACCTGGCCAAGATTAAGCAAAGCAGTGCGACACAAACAACAACACAGAGTTACACATGGAATTAACAAACATACAGTCAATAACACAATAGAAAAGTCTATATACAGTGTGTGCAAATAAGGAATGATCAGGGAGGTAAGGCAATAAATAGGACATAGTGGGGAAATAATTACAATTTAGCAATTAAGTGGTGAAATAATTACAATTTAGCAATTAAACACTGGAGGGATAGATGTGCAGAAGATGAATGTTCAAGTAGAGATACTGGGGTGCAAAGGAGCAACAAAAAAAACTGTATGGGGATGAGGTAGTTGGATGGGCAATTTACAGATGTGCTATGTACAGGTGCAGTGATCTGTGAGCTGCTCTGACAGCTGGTGCTTGAAGTTAGAGAGGGAGATATGAGTCTCCATCTTCAGTGATTTTTGCAATTTGTTCTAGTTATTGGCAGCAGAGAACTCAAAGGAAAGGCAGCCAAAGGAGGAATTGGCTTTGGGGGTGACCAGTGAAATATACCTGCTGGAGCGCGTGCTACGGGTGGGTGCAGCTATGGTGACCAGTGAGCTAAGATAATGTGGGGCTTTACCTAGCAAAGACTTATAGATGACCTGGAGCCAGAGGGTTTGGCGACGAATATGAAGCGAGGGCCAGCCAACAAGTGCATACAGGTCGCAGTGGTGGGTAGCAGGATTGGTAGCATAGTCAGTTTTAATTGGGTATGTTTGGCAGCATGAGTGAAGGATGCTTTGTTTTGAGAAATAGGAAGCCGATTCTAGATTTGATTTTGATTTGGAGAAGCTTAATGTGAGTTTGGAAGGAGAGTTTACGATCAAACCAGACACCTAGGTATTTGTAGTTGTCCACATATTGTCCACCATCCAGAGTAGTGATGCTAGACGTGCGGGCAGGTGCGGGCAACAATCGGTTGAAGAGCATGCATTTAGTTTGACTTGTATTTAAGAGCAGTTGGAGGCCACGGAAGGAGAGTTGTTTGCTCGTCTGGAGGTTAGTTAACACAGTTACCAAAGAAGGACCAGAAGTATACAGAATGGTGTCGTCTGCGTAGAGGTGGATCAGAGAATCACCAGCAGCAAGAGCGACATTGTTGATGTATACAGAGAAAAGAGTCAGCCCGAGAATTGATCTCTGTGGCACCCCCTTAGAGACTGCCAGAGGTCCACACAACAGGCCCTCCGATTTGACACTCTGAAATCGGTCTGAGAAGTAGTTGGTGAACCAGCCAAGACAGTCATTTGAGAAACCAAGGCTGTTGAGTCTGCCGATAAGAATGTGGTGATTGACATAGTCGAAAGCCTTGGGCAGGTCGATGAATACAGCTGCACAGTATTGTCTCTTATCGATGGCGGTTATGATATCATTTAGGACCTTGAGCGTGGCTGAGGTGCACCCATGACCAGCTCGGAAACCAGAGTGTATAGCGGAGAAGGTACGGTGGGATACAAAATGGTTGGTGATCTGTTTGTTAACTTGGCTTTCGAAGACCTTAGAAAGGCAGGGTAGGATAGATATAGGTCTGTAGCAGTTTGGGTCTAGAGTGTCTCCGCCTTTGAAGAGGGGGATCTCAGGCGAGTGATCTCAGACGATACAAAAGAGAGGTTGAACAGGCTGGTAATAGGGGTTGCAACAATTTCGGCAGATCATTTTAGAAAGAGAGGGTCCAAATTTTCTAGCCCGGCTGATTTGTAGGGGTCCAGATTTTGCAGCTCTTTCAGAACATCAGCTATCTGGATTTGGGTGAAGGAGAAATGGGGGAGGCTTGGGAAAGTTGCTGAGGGGGGTGCAGGGCTGTTGACCGGGGTAGGGGTAGCCAGGTGGAAAGCATGGCCAGCTGTAGAAAAATGCTTATTGAAATTCTCAATTATCGAGGATTTATCTGGCGGTGACAGTGTTTCCTAGCCTCATTGCAGTGGGGAGCTGGGAGGAGGTGCTCTTATTCTCCATGGATTTTACAGTGTCTCAGAGCTTTTTGGAGTATGTGCTACAGGATGCACATTTCTGTTTGAAAAAGCTAGCTTTTGCTTTCCTAACTGCGTTTGTACATTGGTTCCTAACTTCCCTGAAAGTTGCATATCGTGGGGGCTATTCGATGCTAATGCAGTATGCCACAGGATGTTTTTGTGCTGGTCAAGGGCAGTCAGGTCTGGAGTGAACCAAGGGCTATATCTGTTCTTGGTTCTAAATTTTTTTAAATGGGCCATGCTTATTTAAGATGGTGAGGAAAGCACTTTTAAATAATAACCAAGCATCCTCTACTGACGGAATGAGGTCAATATCCTTCCAGGATACCCGGGCCAGGTTGATTAGAAAGGCCTGCTCGCTGAGGTGTTTTAGGGAGTGTTTGACAGTGATGAGGGGTGGTCGTTTGACAGCAGACCCTTTACGGACGCAGGCAATGAGGCAGTTATCGCTGAGATCCTGGTTGAAGACAGCAGAAGTGTATTTGTGTATTTGGAGGGCAGGTTGGTTAGGATGATATCTATGTGGGTGCCCGTGTTTACAGATTTGGGGTTGTAACTGGTAGGTTCATTGATAATTTGTGTGAGATTGAGGGCATCTAGCTTAGATTGTAGGACGGAGTGTTAAGCATGTCCCAGTTTAGGTCACCTAACAGTACGAGCTCTGAAGATAGATGGGGGCAATCAATTCACATATGGTGTCCTGCGCACAGCTGGGGGTAGAAGGTGGTCTATAGCAAGCAGCAAACGGTGAGAGACTTGTTTCTGGAAAGGTGGATTTTTAAAAGTAGAAGCTCAA
This sequence comes from Oncorhynchus mykiss, assembly GCF_057628025.1. Classification (NCBI taxonomy): domain Eukaryota; kingdom Metazoa; phylum Chordata; class Actinopteri; order Salmoniformes; family Salmonidae; genus Oncorhynchus; species Oncorhynchus mykiss. Next base: position 17,400,911 of record NC_143025.1, read on the forward strand.
ATTGTTTGGGCACAGACCTGGATAGTATGACAGAACTCTGCAGTAGATTGCAACTCCGCCCCCTTTGGCAGCTCTGTCTTGCCGGAAAATGTTATAGTTAGGGATGGAAATTTCAGGGTTTTTGGTGGCCTTCCTAAGTCAGGATTCAGACACGGCTTGAACATCCGGATTGGCAGAGTATGTTATAGCAGTGAATAAAACAAACTTAGGGAGGAAGCTTCTAATGGTAACATGCATGAAACCAAGGCTTTTACAATTACAGAAGTCAACAAATGAGAGCTCCTGGGTAATGGGAGTGGATCTAGGCATTGCAGGGCCTGGATTAACCTCTACATCACCAGAGGAACACAGGAGGAGTAGGATAAAGGTACGGCTAAAGGCTATAAGAACTGGTCGTCTAGTGCGTTCGGAACAGAGAGTAAAAGGAGCATGTTTCTGGGCACGAAAGAGTAGATTTAAGGCATAATGTACAGACAAGGGTATGGTGGGATGTGAATACAGTGGAGGTAAACCTTGGCATTGAATGACGTTGAGAGAGGTATTGTCTCTAGAGACACTATTTAAACCAGATGAGGTCACCGCATGTGTAGGAGGTGGAAAAAAGGGTTAGCTAAGGCATATTGAGCAGGGCTGGAGGCTCTACAGTGAAATAAGATAATAATCACTAATCAAAACAACAATGGACAAGGCATATTGACATTAGGGAGAGGCATGCATAGCCGAGTGATCATGTGGTCTAGTGAGTAGGTAGGCGGGCTGAAGACACAGCGATTCAGACAGCTAGTGGGCCGGGGCTAGCAGGCTAGCAGATGGACATTTAGGGGACGTCGCTATGGAGGAGCCTGCTGAAAACCCCCTTGGACGGATTACGTTGGTAGACCAGTCGTGAAGGATCGGCGGGGCTCTGTATCGGCATTAAAATGGATCCAGGCCAATTGGCAATACCAATTGGTATTGTAGCCCAAGGAGTGGCTGATGGACCTCTTCAGCTAGCCGGGAGATGGGCCTAGCATAGGCTAGCTCCAGACAGAGACGTTGGCCAGAAGTATTCACTCGGATAGCAGCTAGCTAGCTCCGATGATCCAGGTGAAAAGGTTCAGAGCTTGAGGTAGGATTCCGGAGATGTGGGAAAAAAGAGTCCAGTATGCTCTGGGTTGAATCACGCTGTGCAGACTGGCAGGAGTTGTCCAGGCTAAAGGTTAGCTGATGACCGCTAGCAGTGGCTAGCTGACTGCTAGCTAGTAGCTAGTTAGCTGGATAGCTTCTGTTGGGGGTTCCGGTTATAAAGTAAAGAAAATAGCAGATCCATACCACATTGGGTGAGGTGTGTTGCAGGAGAGTATGTTGGAGTTCAGGTTTAAAAAATATAAAAATATATATATATTCGAAATATATGCAAAGAAAAAAATATATATATATGGGACACGACAAGACGAAGACAAAGACGCCTGACTGCTACACAATCTTGGATTCGAGGGAAGTACAGTAAACTCAGCAACAAAAGAAACAACCCTTTTTCAGGACACTGTCTTTCAAAGATAATTCGTAAATATCCAAATAACTTCACATATCTTCATTGTAAAGGGTTTAAACACTGTTTCCCATGCTTGTTCAATGAACCATAAACAATTAATGAACATGCACCTGTGGAACGATCGTTAAGACACTAACAGCTAACAGACGGTAGGCAATTAATGTCACAGTAATGAAAACACTAAAGAGGCCTTTCTACAGACTCTGAAAAACACCAAAAGAAAGATGCCCAGGGTCCCTGCTCATCTGCTTGAACGTGCCTTAGGCATGCTGCAAGGAGGCATGAGGACTGCAAATGTGGCCAAGGCAATACATTGCAATGTCCATACTGTGAGATGCCTAAGATAGCGCTACAGTGAGACAGGATGGACAGCTGATCGTCCTCGCAGTGGCAGACCACATGCAACAACACCTGCACAGGATCGGTACATTCGTACATCACACCTGCGGGACAGGTACAGGATGGCAACAAAAACTGCTCGAGTTACACCAGGAACGCACAATCCCTCCATCAGTGCTCAGACTGTCAGACCCCCCCCCCGCTTTGTTCAGGGACACATTGTTCAATTTATGTCTGTAGAACTTGTTCAGTTTATGTTTTATGTCTCAGTTGTTGAATCTTGTTATGATCATGTTAAATTTGCTGAAAATAAACACAGTTGACAGTGAGAAGATGTTTCTTTTTTTGCTGAGTTTATGATGTCCAGCCAACAGGAAATACTGGAGGAGGATAACTGGAGAAGCTTGTATCAAGAGATGTATGCTGTTTCTGCTGTAATGTTACTCAGCCTTGATAGAGAACATTTATTTATCATCTATCTAGAGTTGTTCACCCTTATTATTACAGTTCTTGTCCTTTGCAGAGTGGCAATTGTCATTGCTGGGAAGTAATGGTACCACTTAACAGGGAGGCTAAACAGTCTGACCCCTCCAACAATAAGCCAAACAAAGAGAGCAGAAACACAGTCTACTCTTGATAGTTAGAGTTTATTAGTCACATGTACAGGGACGCAGTTGTAATTGCAGGGTACAGTGAACATCTTATGCTCTGGGTTCCAACAGAGCAGATCAATGAAAAAGTACAAATAAATAAAAGACAAGTGAAAGAGACAAAATAAAGATAGTAATTATTATAATAATAGTAATAATCTATGCACATTTACAACTGCGGGGGAAGGGTAAGAGTCCGTTGGGGAATGTCCATATGGGGAGCAGCAAGGGGGACGTAAAAAGTGAATGAAACAGTAATCATTTTTATTTATTTAACTAGACAAGTCAGTTAAGAACAAATTCTTATTTTCAGTGATGGCTTATAACACTGCTTTGTTCAGGGGTAGAACGACAGATTTGTTTTACCTTGTCAGCTCAGGGATTTGAACTTGCACCTTTCGGTTACTAATCCAACACTCTATCCACTAGGCTACCTGCCACCCCATAATAATGAATGTGAATTATAACAGGACAACATCATAACAACAAGTCATCAAAATGATGAAGAAATATTTGTCTCCTAATACAACTAAATGCAAAGCATCACTTTTTGTTTGTTTCTATATCAGGCTTTTACCCAGCACCACTGCAATAATTTAAATATGTCTCTCTCATCCTCTCTTACCACTCTCGTGAAATATTGACTGTTTCGAAATGTGCTGTGAAAATCAGGTCACGTTAAATGAATGCAAAACAGAGAAGCTTCTGGATTGTTTCCAAAACTCACATGTTGAAGTAAACCCTTTGATGACTATCAGATAACAAGCTTCTCACATGGATGTTGATAGATAATGAGTGTGAGTGTAATATTTACTGTTCATTTTGATTGTTTATTTCACTTTTGTTTACTTTCTACTTCACTTGCTTTGGAAATGTTAACATATGTTTCCCATGCCAATAACGCCCTTGAATTGGTTGGTAACTCTTTGACTCCACTGTAGGTATTAAAGAGTTTCATCATACTGTGCCTTCTCAACAGGGGAGATGCCCAGTGTAGTGAGTTTCCCACTGGCACAGAGTGTTGACAACAACACCTCCTTCACACTGACTTTTAACACAGGGGGCCCCCAGAGGTGTGTCCTTAGCCCTCTGCTGTACTCCCTGTTCACCCACGAATGTGTGGCTTTGCATGAAACCAACTCCATTATCAAGTTGCTGACGACACCACGGTTGAAGGCCTGATAACCAACAATGACGAGTCAGCCTATAGGGAAGAGGTAAGTGAACTGGCATTGTGGTGCCAGGACAACAACCTCTCCCTCAACGTCAGCAAAACAAAGGAGTTGATTGTTGAATTCAGCAAGTAGAGGAGGGAACACACCCCAATCCACATCAACGGGACTGCAGTAGAGAGAGTCAGCAGTTTTAAGTTCCTCTGCGTTCACATCACTAAGGACTTGTCATGGACCATCAACTCTCGTCAAGAGGCCGCAAAGGCACCTCGACTTCCTAAGGCGGCAGAAGAAATTCTGCCAATTCCTCTTCAAATACTACCACTGCACGATCACGGCCTGGTACAGGAGTTGCTCCATCCACGAACGCAAGGCTCTCCATCGGGGTGGTGAAGATGGGGCTGTGTTCTGGGGCTGGGGCTGTGTTCCCACCCATCCAGGACATCTACTTGAAAAGGTGCCAGAAGAAGTCACACGGCATCATCAACGATCCCACACACCCCAGCCATGAGCTGTTCTCTTCCTTACCGTCGGGCAGACGGTATTGGAGCATGAGGTCTGATATTCAACAGAGAGTTTTTGTCTACAAGCCATTAGACTGCTGAACACTGGAACTGGACTGACCACCTGCACTCACTCACTCACTCATTCACTCACTCTTACTGCTGCTACCAGACTCTAATTTGCTATTGCTAATACTACACAATTTAAACATTTGCACCCAATCACCCCTTCATGATAGATGTGCAAATATTGCACTACAAATTGTTCCTTCCTGTATTATACTTATGCTAAAATATTTATTATATTCTACTGAGCCATTTACTTTATGTTCATATTCACATATTTTATTATTTCTTATTGTTGTTGCGTTGTTGAGAAGGAACCTGCAAGTAAGTTTTGTTGGACAGTGCATACTGTACATACGACTAATACAAATTTGAAATGTGAAACTATGTAATGCCCTGTCCATTTCTGTGTTGGTCATGCAGCTGATTTCATTCATACTTCAAAGCTGTGTGTGTACAGCAATGTCCATCGATCATTTTACTCATTGAATTGCTGTGCCTTCGCTTTTGTTCAAAATCAACATTTAACTGAACAGGACATTTTGTCCAACTTGCTCATCTTTGTTTGTAAATCCCTCCATCCTTCAGCGAGTGGAGAGATCCAACTGACACAGTGTATATTTTCTGCAGTGCAATCTTCCCTGTGCTAGTCTGGCTCAAGGAGATTTCTTTGAATCCTTTTAGGAGAGACCATAAATGCAGTGTATCGGCTTACATAGCCAGCCATTAAAACCAGGAGGGTATTTGATACAGATGGAACTTCCAATCTTTAAAAAAGCTCAGTTCCACATTATATTTTCAGTCTGCAAAGGAAACTTATTTTTCAGATGTTTTGTGTGTGTTGTGTTATATGATCACCATTTCTTAGAAAGGAAATAGCCCCACAGAAGGAAAACTCCCACATAATTTGTGCTGTGGCCCGTTCTGGCCGTATAGGTTCTAGGGTGGGTTTATCAAATAAATACTCATGCCTCTAGAAGCAATAGCCTTACCATGAATCACTGACTGACCGGCCCCCGCTGCCGGGAAGTCATTCAGCAACATGGAGGAGAGTGAATCTTCTTGTCAAGCCCCTCTCATGGGCATTGGTGAGGGGGGTAATGTGGAGATCAGAGGGGGAGCATGGAGAGATGTGTGAAGACTTACTGTATCTATTTACAGAGACTTCACACAGCACGCCTGGTGGACTGGGGTTATAAACACCTGAAAGTAACAGCTCTACCTCACTTGATTTGTCCTCTGATGAAATGTTAGCCGAACTCCGTACTGTGCAGGTCAATGGGTTGATTCCTGGATTTCTGAATGTAAGTACAACTCGTGGGTGGCCCTACACTAGGAGGCCCTCCACATGGATCCCTCAATAGTAATTTAGTTAGGCACAGGCCCCATTTTTGGAAAGTCGTTCACAACATCGTCATCATCTCCAGCAGGAGCAGCTCCCCTGAAGGGTTGGTTTCAGAGGGTCTCTCCCCACCCTGAAGAGTTGGTTTCAGAGCATCTCTACCCACCTTGATGGGTTGGTTTCAGAGCGTCTCTCCCCACCCTGATGGGTTGGTTTCAGAGCGTCTCTCCCCACTCTGATGGGTTGGTTTCAGAGCATCTCTCCCCACCCTGATGGGTTGGTTTCAGAGCGTCTCTCCCCACCCTGATGGGTTGGTTTCAGAGCGTCTCTCCCCACTCTGATGGGTTGGTTTCAGAGCGTCTCTACCCACCCTGGTGGGTTGGTTTCCGAGCGTCTCTCCCCACTCTGATGGGTTGGTTTCAGAGCGTCTCTCCCCACTCTGATGGGTTGGTTTCCGAGCGTCTCTACCCACTTGGGGAAGTGCATCTTTCTTATTGCCTGGAAGACATTGTTGTTCTTTACAAAGCTGTAAACTCCATCTTGAAGCAATGGGGTGTCCCTAAACATCAGCAATTACAAGATTCAATCATAGACTGCTCAGCCATCTGAAAGATATTACAATAAAATGTCTCAAAAACAAACAATATTCACGGTGAACATTGCTAATGCTGTTGAACATAGTTTTACCACCCTCTTTGAAAGCTTTTTATCCCAGCAGCTGCATCCCTTAAAACCTCTCTGGCGCAGGCGTTCCCCTAGCGACCCACCTCGACAACATCCGGTGAAATTGCATAGACATAATAAATATTAATTAAATACAAGTGTTATGCATCGGTTTAAAGATTAACTTCTTGTTAATCCAGCCGCTTTGTCAGATTTCAAAAAGGCTTTACGGCGAAAGCATACCATGTGATTATCTGAGGACAGCGCCCCGCTTACAATAGCATACAAACATTTTACAACCAAGTAAAGGAATTACAAAGTCAGAAATAGCAATAAAATTAATCACTTACCTTTTAACCTCTAGCACTTAGCCATCCCGGATCCGGGATCGTGAATACAGCCTCAAGCTCATTACCATAACGCAACGTTAACCATTCATGAAAATCGCAAATGAAATGAAATAAATATGCTAGCTCTCAAGCTTAGCCTTTTGTTAACAACACTGTCATCTCAGATTTTCAAAATATGCTTCTCAACCATAGGAAAACAATCATTTGTGTAACAGTAGCTAGCTAGCGTAGCATTTAGCGTTAGCATTAGCGTTAGCATTCAGCAGGCAACATTTTCACAAAAACCAGAAAAGCATTCAAATAAAATAATTTACCTTTGAAGAACTTCAGATGTTTTCAATGAGGAGACTCTGTTAGATAGCAAATGTTCAGTTTTTCCTGAAAGATTATTTGTTTAGGAGAAATCGCTCCGTTTGGTGCGTCACGTTTGGCTACCAAAAAAAACCCGAAAATCCAGTCATCAAAACGCTGAACTTTTTTCCAAATTAACTCCATAATATCGACTGAAACATGGCAAACGTTGTTTAGAACCAATCCTCAAGGTGTTTTTCACATATCTCTTCGATGATATATTGTTCGTGGAAGTGTGCTTTCTGTCCTGAATCCCAGGAGAAAATGCCCGCAACTGAAGATTACGCACCAATTTAGACAAAGGACACCGGGCGGACCCCTGGAAAATGTAGTCTCTTATGGCCAATCTTCCAATGATATGCCTACAAATACGTCACAATGCTGCAGACATCTTGAAGAAACGACAGAAAGCGCAGGCTCGTTCCTGGTGCATTCACAGCCATATAAGGAGACAATGGAAAACAGAACTTCAGAAATTCTGCTCATTTCCTGTTTGAAGTTTCATCTTGGTTTCGCCTGTAGCATGAGTTCTGTGGCACTCACAGATAATATCTTTGCAGTTTTGGAAACGTTAGACTGTTTTCTTTCCAAAGCTGTCAATTATATGCATAGTCGAGCATCTTTTCGTGACAAAATATTGCGCTTAAAACGGGCAAGTTTTTTTTATCCAATAATGAAATAGCGCCCCAATAGACTCAACTGGTTAAGATCTTCATATGGTTGCAGTCACAAGAGTCCCAGCTACACAATAAATGTAAATTTTGTTCAATAAAGTTCCTCTTTATATCCCAAAAACTCTGTTTTGTTGGCGCATTTTGTTCAGTAATCCACTGTAATCCAAAGGCGGTCAAAACATGCAGACGAATACATCCTAATAGTACCGGTAAAGTTTGTTGAAACATGTCAAACGATGTTTATAACTAATCCTCAGGTTGTCAATTGTCTAACTAATTGATAATATTTCAACCAGACAATAGCGTATTCAATAGAAAGGAAAAACAATGAAGGGCGCACTCGGTCACGCTCGCAAACCAGCACTGCATGATTCTATAGTCCACTGACAGAAAGGTCTCATTCTTCTTCATTTTTCAGAAAACAAGCCTGAAACAATGTCTAAAGACTGTTGACATCTAGTGGAAGCCATAGGAACTGCAATCGGGGTCCTAAGCCATTAGATACTCTATAGGCATTCAATTGAAAACTACCCACATAAAAAAAATCCCACTTCCTGGAAGGATTTTCCACAGGTTTTTGCCTGCCATATCAGTTCTGTTATACTCACAGACATTATTCTGACAGTTCTAGAAACCTTAGAGTGTTTCCTATCCAAATATACCAATTGTATTCATATCCTAGCTTCTGGCCCTGAGTAACAGGCCGTTTACTTTGGGCACGCTTCTCATCCAGACGTTGAAATACTGCCCCCAAGACATAAAACGTTTTTAAGACTGATTTAGTCGTCTGGAGCAAATTAAAAAGTGAGATTAAGTACATAGGCTCCAAGCTGAATATAAAGTGCCTTTGTTACTGCAATAATTCAGAAGCATGACACAATCATTGTATAGATTTTAGAACATAGAGTGCCTTCACAAAGTATTCAAGCCTCTTGACTGATTTTACATCTTGTTGTCTTACAGCCTGAATTTCTCACCCATTTACACACAATACCCCATAATGACAAAGTGAAAACATGTTTTTAGTTTCAATACACGCTAGTCAATACATGCTAGAATCACTTTAGGCAGCGATTACAGCTGAGTCTTTCTAGGTAAGTCTGTAAGAGCTTTACACACCTGGAATGTATTCTTTAAAAAAAATGATGGTTGTTGAAAAATAAATGTTGGTTGTTGATCATTGTTAGACCTTTTTAAGCCTTGCCATAGATTTTCAACCCAATTTAAGTAAAAACTGTAACTAGGCCACTCAGGAACCTTCAATGTTGTCTGAGTATGCAACGGCAGTGTATATTTGGCCTTGTGTTTTAGGTTATTGTCCTGCTGTAAGGTAAATTAATCTCCCAGTGTCTGTTGGAAAGCATACTGAACCAGTTTTTCCCTCTGCTTAGCTCTGTTCAATTTATTTATATCTTAAATATAACTCTAGCTCTTGCCGATTACAAGCATACCCATAACATGATGCAGCCACCGCCATGCTTGAAAATATGAAGAGTGGTACTCAGTGATGTGTTGTGTTTGAATTGACCCAAACATCACGGTTTGTATTTAGGACATAAAGTCAATGACTTTGCTGCAGTTTTACTTAAGTTGCTTATTGCAAAAAGGATGCATGTTTTGTAATATTTGTGTTCTGAACAGGCTTCCTTCTTTTCACTCTGTCATTTAGGTTAGTATTGTGGAGTAACTACAATGTTGTTGATTCAATATCAGTTTTCTCCTATCACAGTTTTCTCCTATAAACTTTGTAACTGTTTTAAAGTCACCATTGGCATCTTGCTAAAAATCCCTGAGCAGTTTCCTTCCTCTCCGGCAACTGAGTTAGGAAGGACGCCTTTTTCTTTGTAGCGACTGGGTGTATTGATAAACCATCCAAAGTGTATTTAATAACTTCACCATGCTCAGAGGTTTATTCAATGTCTGCTTTTATTTTTTCTCCATCTACCAATAGATGCCCTTCTTTGCGAGGAAAACCTCCCTGGTCTTTGTGGTTGAATCAGTGTTTGAAATTCACTGCTCGACTGAGGGACCTTACAGATAATTGTACGTGTAGGGTACAGAGAAGAGGTAGCCATTCAAAAATCATGTTGAACTCTATTGCACACAGAGTGAGTCCATGTGACTTGTTAAGCAAATGTTTACTCCTGAACCTATTTAGGCTTGCCATAAAAAAAAGTGGTTGAGTTCTTATTCACTGAAGACATTTCAGCTTTTAAAATTTGAATTAATTTGTCAAAGATATTTTTTAAACAGAATTCCACTTTGACGTTATGTGGTATTGTGTGTAGACCAGTGTAACGCTCCCCAGCAAAACAAATTAAAATAATGTCGCTCAAACAGAAGGGGGAACTAACAAAGAGTCACTGACTTTAGGAGGGATTCTGAAAGACACTCATGGGGTGTCCACTGAAAGTTGACTAGCAACAACAACTGGAACCTAAAAAAACACCCACCATGAGCGCCCACTAAATTTGCCCAAGAAGAGACAAACAAAATTAAAAACCACACAAAACTGAAAGACAGGAAGCAAACCAAAAAGTTAGGCAAAACAAAAACATGGAAGATCAGACAAAGGCAACCAGCACAGGTGTAACACATACTGACTAAGCAGGTGACATCAATCGGAGCGCCCTATTTTCTAACTTGTTATACGTGCTAAAAGTCCAACCTCAAAACATAAATGGAAAAAACAAAACCTGTAACAGCCATTGGCATAAAATCTAAATGAATCCATTTTAAATTCAGACTGTAACACCACAAAATGTGGAAAAAGTCAAGGGGTGTGAATACTTTCTCAATGCACTGTAGATATACCATATGTTCTATATAAATGTTTTAAAATAACAATGGGCTAGTTTTATTAAATTGTCTTTCTTTTTGTTCTGTCTTATGCTATTGAGAATGTAAACCCAGCATGTGGAATTTATTTTCTATCTACACCAGACTATTTTTTTACTTTGTCACCACAATAAGTCATTCATGTAGACAGATTTGGAAGTACACATCAATTTCTGTTGTGCTTACTGTGAGCCAGTAGCATGTCTAATCCATGACTGTACCCTACTACCCACTGTTCATGGATCTACGGTGACAGAAAAGTACTGGCGTTCTATTGAAATGGCTATGTTCCCTTAGTTCCCTTCACTTTGTCCTGACTTGGTTTTTTACTGTTCTGTCAGCTGTTACTGCACCTCAGGGCCGTTCTGTCTCATTAGTTTTTCTATTGTACCTTTTGCTTACTCTCAGAGCGACTCGTCACATTGATGCAGTGACAGTGGCATCACAAACAACACAAACCCCTTCCTGCTTTCCACATGACTGGACAATATGTTCTGCTGCACAGCATCTACAGTTCATTCAGCTGGTATTCTAGGTATGCACATATGTTGTTATGGGTAAAATTGCCTTAAAAAAGCTACCCAATTGCAAACCAGGCAGACAATGTACATAGAATGTGCATTGTGCCATAAAGGCACCCTCCTATCTGTAGTACAAATCTAAAATGTGTAGAGGACCAAGTGAAGACGTGAGATAAACGGACAGGTCTATCAAATATTTACTACCTGTCTATGATGCACCTGCTCTAGCCTACCCCATCAGTGAGGAAAAAAACATTACAGCCTTAGAAGTGTGTAACCTATCATCTTTCTGCCTTTTTATCCTTTGAGCAATCCCTGGAGGAAAGGGACTGTCCATCAAACTCTGGGTACATTCCATACCTCAGGGGGATAATATCTTTTTACACTCATCTGGAGATTCAGAGGAACTTGGAGAGTCTTTGGTACGACTACGGTGTTCAAAATTAAACAACTGAACTTCCTGAAGTTCTACTACCTTTCTAAAACACCAACATAACTTTATTGAATATGGGTGTGTATCTTGTCATTCGCCGTGTGGATGAAGTTGTTTAGGAGGTGAGAGTAAGTAGCACTTTGCACAGAGAGAAATCACGCCTGCCATGCCTTGCACAGGGATTGATGCTTTTGGAACAGGGTAATTAGTGTGAAAACAATGTAGTGAGAATGGTCAATGCTAGGATCAATTTGACTCAACCAGAGATAGAACTGCATGGATTTCTCTCTATTCATTCAGCATCGGTGGAAATATAAAATGGAGCCTTGGGACTCCATTTTAGCACCATGGCATTACTTATTAGCAGTGAGGATGTAAATTAGAGACATAGCTGAATACATTATCGGTTTTATCTTGTGCATTGACATTTCACACCTAAATGGAGAGCACAAGAGCGAGGGGTAGAGATTGGAGTTGGGATGAGGAGGGGATGGGGGTGTGGTGAAGGGAAGAGAGTTGCAGTAAATGGTGAGTGATGAGGGGTATGGAGGCATAGTTCTGTAGATTCAAGTGATGGTCCAGAGCATTTGTATAATTTCAGCAAGTCATTTTGAGTGTAGTGTTCAGAAGCCTAATTGTGAACAATTTGTGAACAATTGTGTACTATGTAGTCCATTTTGTAGGATATGTCCTGCAAAACGATTAAATAAAGTATAATATTTTTAGGCAATTCGTATAATATAGATATAGGATTTGAATTTGATCCCACTGCAGGAAATGTAACACTTGTGTATTTTCAGTTTAAAAATGCGTCTGAAGTTTGTAATTTCAGACTTAATTTTCCCTTATGAAAAATTGATCAACCTCTAGAATTAATTAATTATAATACACATAATAATTCACATCTGGCTCAAATTTAGATCCTACATCTGTATGTTACAAATTCCAATTTGTACAATGTAACGAATTTGTAAGTGCTTAAAATCCCAGATTGCATCTTTAATCTCGTTGAGGGCTTTTACACGGATTGCTAATAAGAGAGCTGTTCATCAATCTGCTCTGTAAAATCAACAGCTTTCTGTCAACCAACCATGACACCTGTCTCCTCTTCTATCAGTTCTCTCCTTCTATTTCCCTTATTTTTCTTGCCTTTTCAGTTTTAACTTGAGGTGGATAGTCAGATACCATTTTCATGGAAAATATATGAGGCCCTACATCAAGGGATAAAATATAAATCTATTCCAGTTTACCTCTTAAGCCTTGCACTGCACAGTTTACCTCCTTGGCCTGTGCTACCTTTCAGAATAACTTCAGATATGTGGTGTAATGAATTACAAACAGAGCAAAGAAGAAAACAGGAGACCATCCAAGACGATAGAAAACGGTTGAATTACAACCCATGTTGGCAGTCACACAAATATGTCTAATAGCAACATTAGGCTACAAATCAGAGGTAAAGTTCTTTGTTTTGTCTGCCGGAGTCAAATCTAATACACCTGGACGTCTAGCTCTTGTCTTTGCCGAAGCCTCCTCACTGATTCATGGCCGCCCTGAGACGTCTAGTGAAATGTGTGCTCTCGTAGAGGAAGAATAGATCTTCCTCTCAATGAAATGACCTGTTATATCACCCTTTGATCAGGATGAGTCGATCTGGAATGGCCACAAAGGTATCAGAGCCAGCGCTCAACCAGGGGTGGAAGCAATGAGGGAGCTTCTGATGCTTCTGATGTCATATTATCTCCCCTGATATATCATATTATACAGTGGGCTCCAAAATTACTGGCACCCCTGACTGGAAATGCACAAACAATACTTAAAAAAATATAAACAATATAATTATGGAGATAAACTCAAAATACCAACATGTGAGAAATACTGTACTTTATTAATGTTTCAATGGAACCCACCAAAATCATACAATTATTTAATACAAAATACATTTCACCAAAATCAAGGTTTCATAATTATTGGCACTCCTCATTTAGTACTTAGTGCCACCACCTCTGGCAAGGATGACAGCATGGAGTCTTTTCCTGTAATGTTTGACAAAGTTAAGGAACACATTTGGAGGGATTTTGGACTATTCCTCTATGCAGATCGTTTCAAGATCCTTCACATTCTTTTGTTTGCGCTTGGTGGGTTCCATTGAAACATTAATAAAGTACATTATTTTTCACATGTTGGTATTTTGAGTTTGTCTCTCTAATTATATTGTTTATATTTTTTAAGTATTGTTTGTGCATTGCCAGTTTGGATCCGACTGTATAGCAGGCAGGTACTGTGCATATTCAAGGATGCCAGTCTAACTCTAATGATGGGAGTATCTAAATGTGTGGCTCAAGATAGGCTCAAAAGGCAAAACAATTTAACATTGAGAAATTGAAAGACAAGTATTTAGAAGAAGCTAAGAGGAAGGTATCATCCCAAAGTGTGTTGGCTGATAGATGTCGATTTTTAAGAGCTGATGAGCAAACTAAATATAGAAATAAATCAGGCTAAAAGCTCTCAGTGAGATTGTGATGGCTTGTTAGCCTGCCACACTGACACGTTTAGGAGACCAGAACGGAGCTGTCGAGGTAAATATGTCTGTTCAGAATGCGTTTTTGGTCACTCTCAATCTCAAACACTAATCAGTAATGTTGAGATCAAATCAAATCGCATTGGTTACATACACGTAATTGGCAGATATTTAATTTGGTGTAGCGAAATACTTGTGCTTCTAGCTCCGAGAGTGCAGTAATATCTAACAAGTCAAATCTAACAAATTACACAACATATACCCAACGTGTGTGTAGGGCTACTGCTGGATGTCCTTTCCAGCCAGGGGTGTTGCTAATGTGCCCCAGGCCTATCCATATTAATGGACCAGCCTGGTGCATGCCTGATGGTTTATCTGCATCGGTTGCCAATCAAACTGACAAGAGAGAGCAAGTTTGACCTTCGAAAGACACCAGGGGAGCCTTTGGTTTGGTGTCGGAATGTTTTACCATAATCCGTTGACCAATCCTAAAATCAATGATTTATTCTAAGGTAGTTATTATTAGGAATGCTCAGCTCCTCAGCAAGAAGACAGTTGTAGTTTATATTTAGACAAGCAAATCAAAGAATGTTTCAGTGTAATTCCACCAGCAATTTGAAATAGGACAATTTGACAAGTGTTTGAACCACAGGCGCAGTTCTCTCCCTTTCCTTTGATAGAAAGTACAAATCTGTGACAGGAGATGTAAAACAAATGTCGATTATGTAAGAGTCTGGACGTTCAGTGAACATTTCATAATCCACATAAAGCATAGCTGATAACCATGTCTACTGCAAAATCAGAGTCATCAACATCAAGCTCTTTGATTGTACATCGCAAAAATAATTTTTAGAGAAAATTATATGACCTAAGGTCCTCATAGGGATACTGTCACGGCTTTCTTCTGTTGAAGGAGAGGCGGACCAAAACGCAGCATGGTTATTTTGATACATCTTTAACAAAGATGAAAATAGAACAATATACAAGAACCGTGAAAAAACGTAAACAGCCCTATCTGGTATAACAAACACAAAGAGAGGAACAATCACCCACAAAACCCAACACAAAACAGGCTACCTAAATATGGCTCCCAATCAGAGACAATGACTAACACCTGCCTCTGATTGAGAACCATATCAGGCCCAAACACAGAAACAGACAAACAAGACATCCAACATAGAATGCCCACTCAGATCACACCCTGACCAAACAAAACATAGAACATACAAAGCAAACTATGGTCAGGGTGTGACAGATACAGCAAAGACCTATACCTGTACCTGTAAGGCTCAAGGGTTGCAACCAATGATTTACATATATACTAGATGCCTGTAAGGGTGCTCTCTCTTGAAGCCCCAGGCTCCCATCTTGGCACTCTCCCACCATTGTAAAACATATTTTAGAAGCAATAGAAATGCATTTATTAATGTCTATATTCATTTTTTGCCATGTATATTCTAATACAGACACCTTAATACATGCTTTAAAATATATTATGTGAGCTAAACCAACAAAAAAAAAGATATACACCCTTTTCCTAAAAGTATATTTTGAGATTACTAATGGTACTGTCCCCACTACAACTGGAAATTTTGTCATTGAAACAATTCATTTAAATATTGTAGAATTCCATTCATTCCTATGGAGCACTCCTACTAGGGAATGCCAATATGGCCGGCCGGTGGCTTCAAAGCCTCCGAATGGCCAATACATAGCATCAGCAATCCAGGTTTAATATACAGTTGAAGTCGGAAGTTTACATACACTTAGGTTGGAGTCATTAAAACTTGTTTTTCAACCACTCCACAAATTTCTTGTTCACAAACTATAGTTTTGGCAAGTCGATGAAGACATCTACTTTGTGCATGACACAAGTCATTTTTCCAACAATTGTTTACAGACAATTCCATTCACAATTCCAGTGGGTCAGAAGTTTACATACACTAAGTTGACTGTGCCTTTAAACAGCTTGGAAAATTCCAGAAAATGATGTCATGGCTTTAGAAGCTTCTGATAGGTTAATTGACATAATTTGAGTCAATTGGAGGTGTAGCTGTGGATGTACTTCAAGGCCTACCTTTAAACTCAGTGCCTCTTTGCTTGACGTCATGGGGAAATCAAAAGGAATCAGCCCAGACCTCAGAAAAAAATTGTAGACCTCCATAAGTCTGGTTCATTCTTGGGAGCAATTTCCAAACCCTTGAAGGTACCACGCTCATCTTTACAAACAATAGTACCCAACACCATGGGACCACGCAGCCGTCATACCGCTCAGGAAGGAGACGCATTCTGTCTCCTAGAGATGAACGTACTTTGGTGCGAAAGTACAAATCAGTCCCAGAACAACAGCAAAGGACCTTGTGAAGATGCTGGAGGAAACAGGTACAAAAGTATCTATATTCACAGTAAAAGGAGTTCTATATCAACATAACCTGAAAGGCCACTCAGCAAGGAAGAAGCCACTGCTCCACAACCACAATAAAAAAGCCAGACTACCGTTTGCAACTGCACGTGGGGACAAAGATCACACTTTTTGGAGAAATGTCCTCTGGTCTGATGAAACAAAAATAGAACTGTTTGGACATAATGACCATCGTTATGTTTGGAGGAAAAAGGGGGACGCTTGCAAGCCAAAGAACACCATCCCAACCGTGAAGCATGGGGGTGGCAGCATCATGTTGTGGGGGTGCTTTGCTGTTGGAGGGACTGGTGCACTTCACAAAATAGATGGCATCATGAGGCAGGAAAATTGTGGATGAAAAGTTATATGGATATATTGAAGCAACATCTCAAGACATCAGTCAGGAAGTTAAAGCTTGGTCGCAAATGGGTCTTCCAAATGGACAATGACCCCAAGCATACTTCCAAAGTTGTGGCAAAATTGCTTAAGGACAATAAAGTCAAGGTATTGGAGTGGCCATCACAAAGCCCTGACCTTAGTCCTAAAGAACATTTCTGGGCAGAACTGAAAAAGTGTGTGCGAGCAAGGAGGGCTATAAACCAGCCTCAGTTACACCAGCTCTGTCAGGAGGAATGGGCCAAAATTCATCCAACTTATTGTGGGAAGCTTGTGGAAGGCTACCTGAAACGTTTGACCCAAGTTAAACAATTTAAAGGCAATGCTACCAAATACTAATTGAGTGTATGTAAACTTCTGACCCACTGGGAATGTGATTAAAGAAATAAAGGCTGAAATAAATAATTCTCTCTACTATTATGCTGACAAGAAATAGAAGCTGAAATAAATCATTCTCTCTACTATTATTCTGACACATTCTTAAAATAAAGTGATGATTCTAACTGACCTAAGACATGGAATTTTTACTAGGATTAAATGTCAGGAATTGTGAAAAACTAAGTTTAAATGTAGTTAGTTAAAGTCTATGTAAACTTACGACTTCAACTGTACATCATTGGTTGCAGTGTACTGCACTGTAACATCAGTCAATTTTGTGCTGGAGGACAATATATGGATTTTTACCGTTATTCATTACTATTGACTCAGGAGACTTGCTTGGCCTTATTGATCCTCAAGGTGCCTGCATGTGCCTGGCTAGTCAACATGTGTCAGTAACATCAGTTTGTGGTCTGATTGGTGTATTATGGCATTTGAGATGTCTCATCGTGTAACTTACTGATTGAGTGCTGCTGGTCTGTTAAATCCTTTCGTTGAGTCAAATCACTAATAATCCAATTACTGTCATTTTAACATTTGAGTCACTTAATTCTCAGTTACACAAGACAAATTGAATGACATCCACAATACACAATAATGGCAATTTGTAATGACACGTAGAAAAATGTTCTGGTACATTTCTGTATGAAATAGCAAAACCTTGCCAAACACTCAGAAAGCACTCAACATGTTGTAGGGCACTGTCACACTCGTTATATATATTTTTTTATGCACACACACACACACACACACACACACACACACACACACACACACACACACACACACACACACACACACACACACACACACACACACACGCGCGCACACACACACGCACACACACACGCACACACACACGCACACACACAGTACTTGAAATTCCATCCAGGACTTGGTTGCCAAAGGTGAGGAAATTAAAGGCATGCCTGTCAAACAACAAGGAAATCAATAATGGAAACGACAATACAATTGTAGTTGGGAATAGAACAGAGAACAGGGAAAGTAATTCAACATTTTTTTCCAAGGAACAAGAGAACAAAGAACATTTACAAGCAGCAAAATGGGGTCTCCGTTGTTAGTGCTACTTATCAATAGAAAACAAGTGAGTGTAGTATAGATGACATTATAGGTATACAGTGCATTCGGAAAGTATTCAGATCCCTTGACCTTTTCCATATTTTGTTATGTTACAGGTGTCATGACTTTACTTTCATTAATCTGAAGACTGTTATTTATCTAATCAACTAACTATGTTTAATTATTACCCGATTAAATTAATCTTGTAACAATTAACTCATTAGGATTTGGGGCACCACAAGATCGGTTCTTTACCATCTCCCAAATTAAACTCTAAAGGTCTTTACCTATCACATCCATAAACAGTCAACTTATTAATCATAACCTCATATCATGTCGTCATTCTGAACAGTCGTAACCTCCTGCATCTGCAAAAACCAGAGCCATACTTATGATTCAGTACTACACAAATGAGTTGAATCATTTATTTACTAGCTAACTAAATGGCATCACAGGATAAACATACACACTTAATACATTAAAAACAGGTCCAAAGCGGACTGACACAATATGGAGGTTTGTTACAAAAGAGATGGAGGGGGGAGAGATAGGGACAGAGACATAATACTTTGGTACATTTAGAAACTATTCTCATAGTAATCATATACTTTGCACATGAACCGCTGCCCGTTTGGAGTAAGAAATCATGAATGTATTTACAAGTAAATGTCTTGGTTCTTCGTATATTTCTGTCAGAACCAGTCCTTCTTGGAAAGGGTGTTGGGCCTTTGTACGGTTGTAAGGCTCTCATTGTCCAAAAGGGGTCCGGTATCCGGTATCTTGTCGGACTTGTCATTCGGACTTGTCATTATCATGTTATAGGGAAGACCCAGATGTAGACCATGTTGAAGTAGAAAAAAGTGTATTACTAGAACAGGGGGCAGGTAAAACGACAGGTCAAGGGCAGGCAGAGGTCAGTAATCCAGATCAGAGTCCAAAAGGTACAGAATGGCAGGCAGTCTCAGGGTCAGGGCAGGCAGAGGTCAATAATCCAGTGTGATGTGACAAGGTACAGAATAGCAGGCAGGCTCAGGGTCAAGGCAGGCAGAATAGTCAAAACCGGGAAAAAAGAAACAGACAGGAGCAAGGGGAAAAACGCTGGTAGGCTTGACAAACAAAAGGAACTGGCAACAGACAAACAGAGAACATAGGTGTAAATACACTGGGGATAGTGACGTCCTACCTGGGCACATACCTGGTTGACCAGGGTGCCGGCATTGGAAATCAACGATGAGGCCTGGGTCCAGGATGTCCCTGGCGGGGACCCAGCACTTCTCCTCAGGGCCATACCTTCTGCCCAAGATGATACCGGGGAGCCAGGGTCCAATGGCGGTCCGCTTGTCATCGATGCCTGGAGGTGGTCTTGAGACGGTCAGACCGGGCTCTCTTTCAGGTACAACGACAGTTGCAGACAAACATCTGGGATGAAGGTGTGGCGACCTCTTCCTCTTGCTCAGGGAAGAACAGGGTCTGGAAGTGTGTTGCGGGCATATTTGACCCAAACTAGTTGCTGGCTCCACGTGGTGGGTTTGGTGGAGACCAGGCTGTGAAGAGTCATCGCCAGGTCTTGGTTGTCTCACTCCGACTGGCTGTTGGACTGGAGGTGGAACCCGGAGGACAGGCTGGCTAACGACTCAATGAGTGTGCAGAACGCCCTCCAGATCCGGGACGAGAACTGAGGACCCCGGTCAGAGACCATGTCCACTGGGAGTCCATGGATCTGGAAGACGTGCTTCACCATGAGCTGGGTCGTCTCTTTGGCAGAGGGTAGCTTGGGGAGAGGAATGAATTGGGTGGCTTTGGAAAACCAGTCCACTACCGTCAGGATGGTGGTGTTGCTATCAGATGGGGGAGACCCTTGACAAAGTCCAGGGATATGTGAGACCAGGGATGGTGAGGGACAGGCAGAGGTAGAAGGAGACCAGCCGGACTTTGCCGAGAAGTCGTGTTCTGCGCACAGATCGTGCATGTGGAGATGTCAGGAACCATGGTAGGCCACCAAAAGCATTGTCACACAGAGGCCAGGGCCCACTCCAGGACCTAGGAGCGGACGGCATCAGGAACAAACATCCTGTTACCTAGCTAGATAGTCCTCAATGTAGGTCTCCATAGCCTTGGTCTCCGGACCTGACAGAGAGTACAGTCGTCCTCAGGGCAGAGTGGTGCTTGGGAGAAAGTCAATCTTGCAGTCATAGAGTCGGTGCAGCAGAAGCGAAGTGGCCTGGGCCTTGCTCAACACCTCCCGGAGGTCCTGGTACTCAGTGGGAATGGCGGAGAGGTCCGGGGCAACTTCCGAGCCCATAGTAAGACGTCCCGGGGCAGGCTGCGCTGACTTCAAGCAATGAGCGTGGCAGAACGGGCTCCAGCCCATCATGGCACCAGCAGACCAGTCAATAAGGGGAGAATGTCTCTGGAGCCAAGATAATCCCAATGCCATGGGAACCTGAGGAGACTAATAATGAGCAGGAATTGGATCGTCTCGATGTGGTTCCTTGATTGTGGTGACCCGGCCTATAGAGCGCCCGTCCAGCGCTCTAACATCCGTGGGAATGGAGAGGGACTGAGTGGGGACGCCCAGCTCGGACGCCAGGGTAGCGACCATAAAGCGCTCATCGGCCCCAGTCATTGAGTATCTGGAGAGATTTTGATTGGCTCCCCCATAGAGAGGAAAAGTTCTCTGCATGGCCGACCAGAGTACTCGCTTCTACCGGTGAGCCAGGTCTTTTAGTGGACAGGTGGGAGGAAAATGACCAGTAGTCCCGCAATACAGGCAACTCTTAGTGTGAAGAATGGTCAAAACTGGGAAAACTAGAAAAAAGGAACGAGAAACAGACAGGAACAAGGGGAAAAAACGCTGGTAGACAAACAAAATGAACTGGCAACAGACAAACAGAGAACACAGGTATAAATACACTGAGGATAATGGGGAAGATGGGCGACACCTGGAGGGGGTGGAGACAAGCACAAAGACAGGTGAAACAGACAGGGTGTGACAATCTTGTAGTCCTGAACAGAACTACAGAGTGTATTGTCCTTCCATTCGCTCTTGAAGATGTTTATTTGTCAATGGTTCTCAGTGGGGTGATGAGAGTAAGGTACTAGGGTGATTTGAGAAAAGTAGCAAAATGGTCCCACTTAAGTTTACTTTTCTAGATACTTTACTTAGCCTCTTGAAGCTAGGGGGCACTATTTTTATGTTTAGAAAAATAACGTTCCCAAAGTAAACGGCCTATTTCTCAGGACCAGATGCTAGAATATGCATATAATTGACAGATTAGGATAGAAAACACTCAAAAGTTTCCAAAACTGTCCAAATATTGTCTGTGAGTATAACAGAACTGATATTGCAGGCGAAACCCTGAGGAAAATCAAACCAGGAAGTGGCTTCTATTTTGAAAACTCCATGTTCCATAGCCTGCCTTTGCTCCATTTAAAGGGATATCAACCAGATTCCTTTTCCTAACGCTTCCTCAAGGTGTCAGCAGTCGTTAGACATAGTTTTAGGCTTTTATTTTGAAAAAATGAGCGAGTGTTTGGGCAGCCATTGCTTTTCCCTCTCCTACTGAAAAAGACAGTTGTGGTTGATATATTATCGATTATATATTTTAAAAACAACCTGAGGATTGATTATAAAAACGTTTGACATGTTTCTGTGGACATTACGGATACTATTTGGACTTTGTCTGCGTTGTTGTGACCGCTCTTTCCTGTGGATTTCTGAACATAATGCGCCAAACAAACGGAGGTATTTTGGATATAAAAATAATCTTTATGGAACAAAAGGAACATTTATTGTGTAACTGGGAGTCTCGTGAGTGAAAACATTAGAAGATCATCAAAGGTAAACGATTCATTTTATTGCTTTTCTGATTTTTGTGACCAAGCTACTTGATGCTAGGTGTTCATAATGTTTTGTCGAGCGATTGATAAACTTACACAAACGCTTGGATTGCTTTCGCTGTAAAGCATATTTTCAAAATCTGACACGATAGGTGGATTAATAAAAGGCTAAACTGTGTTTTGCTATATTGCACTTGTGATTTCATGAATATAAATCTTTTTAGTAATATTATTTGAATGTGGCGCTATGCAATTCAGCGGTTGTTGATGACAATTATCCCGCTAAAGGGATGGGTAGCGTCAAGAAGTTAAAACAGCTAATCAGCCGTACCAGTGATTTGTCCGTGAGTGACTATTGTCTCTACCTCGTGTTTAGATTCAATGTTTAAACTTTAACTTGAGCTGCAGCTCGACACCTTTCTGGTCTGATATGTTCATTCTTAACCCATCATTCATACAGTTTGTTCAAAAGAGCGGTTCCACAAGGCTGACATGCTCTCTGACCTCACTCAGGGGGCGGTGACTACTTACTATAGAAACAATTTCCTCTTATAGTTTCTAAAATCACATCCCCCTCTTACCAAAAACTCTTTCATAATTTTTCATATTTCATGTACAACGCATCAGATGGACACTTAACGTATTTATTGTGTATACTTTTCATGTTACTGTATTTCCTTTATAACATTTTTAATGACATCACAAAATAACAACCAAACGGACAACAGTGTTCTTTTAGGTCACATCTGCCCATTACCCACATTCTATGTTAGAAAAATTGTTCCAGAACTCGCTTTAGAACTTGTTAGAGTGTCAGCAGGAAAATGTCTGTGTAACAAAGGCACAATTCCTGTGGTGAACATTGGAGAGGGAGAGAGCTGAATGTTCTTATCACACAGGGTGTGAGCTGTCAACCCCCCACCAGCTCCCTTCTCCACCCCTCTTTGGGCGAGAGGGGGTCTGGCCGAAGTCATCCAATGCAAAGCTGATCCAACTCATGTGGTCCTCACAGGACAGTCATGACACAGCCTTATTCTAAAATGGATTAAATACGCTTTTCCCCTCATCAATCTACACACAATACCCCATAATGAAAAAGCGAAAACAGGTTTTTATACATTTTTACAATAAAGAAAAATAAAAAAAAACAGAAATACCTTATTTACAGAAGTTTTCAGAACCTTTGCGACTCAAAATTGAGCTCAGGTGCATCCTGTTTCCATTGATCATCCTTGAAAAGTTTCAACAACTTGATTGGAGTCTACCTGTGGTAAATTCAATTGATTGGACATGATTTGAAAAGGCACACACGTATATATAAGGTCCCACAGTTGACAATGCATGTCAGAGCAAAAACCAAGCCATGAGGTCGAAGGAATTGTCCGTAGAGCTCCGAGACACGATGGTGTCGAGGCACAGATCTGGGGAAGGGTACCTCCATCATTCCTAAATGGAAGAAGTGTGGAACCACCAAGACACTTCCTAGAGCTGGCCACCCGGACAAACTGAGCAATCGGGGGAGAAGGGCCATGGTCAGGGAGGTGACTAAGGAACCGATGGTCACTCTGACAGAGCTCCAGAGTTCCTCTGTGGAGATGGGAGAACCTTCCTGAAGGACAATCGCCTCTGCAACACCCCACAAATCAGGCCTTTATGGTAGAGTGGCCAGACTCCCACTTGGAGTTTGCCTAAAAGGCACCTAAAGGACTCTCAGACCATGAGAAACAACATTCTCTGGTCAGATGAAGGCAAAATGTAACTATTTTGCCTGAATGCCAAGCCTCACGTCTGTAGGAATCCTGGCACCATTCCTACGGTGAAGCATGGTGGTGGCAGCAGCATCGTGGTGGCAGAATCATGCTGTGGGGATGGTTTTCACTAGCAGGGACTGGGAGACTAGTCAGGATCAAGGGAAAGATGAACGGAGTACAGAGAGATCCTTGATGAAAACCTGGTCCAGAGCACTCAGCACCTTGGACTGGGCGAAGGTTTACCTTCAAACAGGACAACGACCCTAAGCACACAGCCAAGACAATGCAGGAGTGGCTTCAGGACAAGTCTCTGAATGCCCTTGAGTGGCCCAGCCGGAGCCCAGACTTGAACCTGGTTGAGCATCTCTGGAGAGACCTGAAAATAGCTGTGCAGCGACGCTCCCCATCCAATCTGACAGAGCTTGAGAGAATCTGCAGAGAAGATTGGGAGAAACTCCTCAAATACAGGTGTGCCAAGCTTGTAGCGGCATTCCCAAGAATACCTGAGGCTGTAATCGCTGACAGAGGTGCTTCAACAACGTACTGAGGTCTGAATTCTTATAGTAAATTTCATATTTCTGGGGGTTTAATAAATGTCAAAGAAACTTGTGGAAATTCTTACACAGGGACACTCGAAGTCAATATTAAAATAATAAGTGTTTATTATCAGCATGCTGGAGAGGTCCCAAAAAACTTGATGCACCATATGTACACATGTCGATCAGGAGCTCTCACATGGCAATCCGTTTAGTTCCCTTATGTACTGGTTACAGAAACGTTACACAGGCATAGTTCATAGGGTTGGTTTCCTGGCATGTGTCTGGCACCGTCTCCTATCATAAGTTAAATAACTTATTCTGGGCGTTCTGCCAAATAGTCTAAAGGAGGGGGTCATGTCCCCCCCCCCCCTCATATCTTTACCAGGCACAGGCAGGAACCAAGGATTATTTATAACACCAAATACAAGATGCACAAAGTAAAATTTCCTTCACATTCCACCCTTTTATCACTTGTGTGATGATAAATCATTACATTTTAAGGTAAGCATTGTTCAACTTCTATATCATATTTCTATTGAAGTAAGGGAAATCAACACATAAAACCAGACACTTCATAATTTAAAGCCCTTCATTCTGGGTTGTACAATCCAATTAGTATGGTAATATCATCATAATAAAGGTTATACTTCTACTGACGGGAGTGAATTTATCAAAAATACACACACATACACAGCATGTTAAATAACACAATTTAGAGAAACTAAGAAAAAAACTTGCTGGAGTCCATTTGGCAATTTGGGATCCACAACTTTCAAACAGGGATTCCAACTGTCACGTCCTGACCTTAGTTCCTTTTTTTATGTCTCTATTTTAGGTTGGTCAGGGCGTGAGTTGGGGTGGGCATTCTATGTTTTGTTCTATGTTTGTATTTCTATGTGTTTGGCCTGGTATGGTTCCCAATCAGAGGCAGCTGTCAATCGTTGTCTCTGATTGAGAACCATACTTAGACTGTTAACGGTGCGTGAATGAGGACCCAAAAGCGAATTAACTTAAACAGAGCTTCTTTAATTACCAAACATAGGTAGGCTCAGACGGACCGGCAGATTCCGACAGGACAAGACAAGGTTACAGCAAACATGACGACAGTCTGGTTCAGGCATGAAACACAACAAACAAGAATCCGACAAGGACAGGAACAAAAACAGAGAGAGATATAGGGGACTAATCAGAGGGAAAAAGGGAACAGGTGGGAAAAGGGGTGACGAGGTGGTTAGGAGGAGACAAGGCACAGCTGGGGGAAAGAGGGGGAGAAAAGGTAACCTAACAACGACCAGCAGAGGGAGACAGGGTGAAGGGAAAGGACAGAGACAAGACACAACATGACAGTACATGACAGTACCCCCCCACTCACCGAGCGCCTCCTGGCGCACTCGAGGAGGAAACCTGGCGGCAACGGAGGAAATCCTCGATCAGCGCACGGTCCAGCACGTCCCGAGAGGGAACCCAACTCCTCTCCTCAGGACCGTACCCCTCCCAATCTACGAGGTACTGGTGACCACGGCCCCGAGGACGCATGTCCAAAATTCTACGGACCCTGTAGATGGGTGCGCCCTCGACAAGGATGGGGGGGGGGGGAAGACGAGCGGGGGCGCGAAGGACGGGCTTGATGCAGGAGACATGGAAGACCGGGTGGACGCGACGAAGGTATCGCGGAAGAAGAAGTCGAACTGCGACAGGATTAATGACCCGAGAAATACGGAACGGACCAATGAACCGCGGGGTCAACTTGCGAGAAGCCGTCTTAAGGGGAAGGTTCTGAGTGGAGAGCCAAACTCTCTGACCGCGACAATATCTAGGACTCTTAGTTCTACGCTTATTAGCAGCCCTCACAGTCTGCGTCCTATAACGGCAAAGTGCAGACCTGACCCTCTTCCAGGTGCGCTCGCAACGTTGGACAAAAGCCTGAGCGGAGGGGACGCTGGACTCGGCGAACTGAGATGAGAACAGCGGAGGCTGGTACCCGAGGCTACTCTGAAAAGGAGATAGCCCGGTCGCAGACGAAGGAAGCGAGTTGTGGGCGTATTCTGCCCAGGGGAGCTGTTCTGACCAAGACGCAGGGTTGCGAAAAGAAAGACTGCGTAAGATGCGACCAATAGTCTGATTGGCCCGTTCTGCTTGACCGTTAGACTGGGGGTGAAAGCCGGAAGAGAGACTGACGGAAGCCCCAATCAAACGGCAAAACTCCCTCCAAAATTGAGACGTGAATTGCGGACCTCTGTCCGAAACGACGTCTGACGGAAGGCCATGAATTCTGAAAACATTCTCGATGATGATTTGTGCCGTCTCTTTAGCAGAAGGAAGCTTAGCAAGGGGAATGAAATGAGCCGCCTTAGAGAACCTATCGACAACCGTAAGAATAACAGTCTTCCCCGCTGACGAAGGCAGTCCGGTGACAAAATCTAAGGCGATGTGAGACCACGGTCGAGAGGGAATAGGAAGCGGCCTGAGACGGCCGGCAGGAGGAGAGTTACCGGACTTAGTCTGCGCGCAGACCGAACAAGCAGCCACGAAACGACGCGTGTCATGCTCCCGGGTGGGCCACCAAAAACGCTGGCGAATGGAAGCAAGCGTACCCCGAACGCCAGGGTGGCCGGCTAACTTGGCAGAGTGAGCCCACTGAAGAACGGCCAGACGAGTAGGAACGGGAACGAAAAGAAGGTTCCTAGGACAAGCGCGCGGCGACGGAGTGTGAGTGAGCGCTTGTTTTACCTGCCTCTCAATTCCCCAGACAGTCAACCCGACAACACGCCCCTCAGGGAGAATCCCCTCGGGGTCAGTGGAGGCTACTGAAGAACTGAAGAGACGAGACAAAGCATCAGGCTTGGTGTTCTTAGAGCCCGGACGATAAGAAATCACGAACTCGAAACGAGCGAAAAACAGCGCCCAACGCGCCTGACGCGCATTAAGTCGTTTGGCAGAACGGATGTACTCAAGGTTCCTATGGTCAGTCCAAACGACAAAAGGAACGGTCGCCCCCTCCAACCACTGTCGCCATTCGCCTAGGGCTAACCGGATGGCGAGCAGTTCGCGGTTACCCACATCATAGTTACGTTCCGACGGCGACAGGCGATGAGAAAAATACGCGCATGGGTGGACCTTGTCGTCAGAGAGGGAGCGCTGAGAAAGAATGGCTCCCACGCCCACCTCTGACGCGTCAACCTCGACAACGAACTGTCTAGAGACGTCAGGTGTAACAAGGATAGGAGCGGATGTAAAACGATTCTTGAGGAGATCAAAAGCTCCCTGGGCGGAAACGGACCACTTAAAGCACGTCTTGACAGAAGTAAGGGCTGTGAGAGGAGCTGCCACCTGACCGAAATTACGGATGAAACGACGATAGAAGTTCGCGAAGCCGAGAAAGCGCTGCAGCTCGACGCGTGACTTAGGGACGGGCCAATCAATGACAGCTTGGACCTTAGCGGGATCCATCTTAATGCCTTCAGCGGAAATAACAGAACCGAGAAATGTGACGGAGGAGGCATGAAAAGTGCACTTCTCAGCCTTCACAAAAAGACAATTCTCTAAAAGGCGCTGGAGGACACGTCGAACGTGCTGAACATGAATCTGGAGTGACGGTGAAAAAATCAGGATATCGTCAAGGTAAACGAAAACAAAGATGTTCAGCATGTCTCTCAGGACATCATTGACTAATGCCTGAAAGACAGCTGGAGCGTTAGCGAGGCCGAAAGGAAGAACCCGGTATTCAAAGTGCCCTAACGGAGTGTTAAACGCCGTCTTCCACTCGTCCCCCTCCCTGATGCGCACGAGATGGTAAGCGTTACGAAGGTCCAACTTAGTGAAAAACCTGGCTCCCTGCAGGATCTCGAAGGCTGAAGACATAAGAGGAAGCGGATAACGATTCTTCACTGTTATGTCATTCAGCCCTCGATAATCTATGCAGGGGCGCAGAGACCCGTCCTTCTTCTTGACAAAAAAAAAACCCCGCTCCGGCGGGAGAGGAGGAGGGGACTATGGTACCGGCGTCAAGAGCTACAGACAAATAATCTTCGAGAGCCTTACGTTCGGGAGCCGACAGAGAGTATAGTCTACCCCGGGGGGGGGGTGGTTCCCGGAAGGAGATCAATACTACAATCATACGACCGGTGTGGAGGAAGAGAGGTGGCCCTGGACCGACTGAACACCGTGCGCAGATCGTGATATTCCTCCGGCACCCCTGTCAAATCACCAGGCTCCTCCTGTGAAGAAGAGACAGAGGAAACAGGAGGGATAGCAGACATTAAACATTTCACATGACAAGAGACGTTCCAGGAGAGGATAGAATTACTAGACCAATTAATGGAAGGATTATGACAAACTAGCTAGGGATGGCCCAAAACAACAGGTGTAAAAGGTGAACGAAAAATTAAAAAAGAAATGGTTTCACTATGATTACCAGAAACAGTGAGGGTTAAAGGTAGCGTCTCACGCTGAATCCTGGGGAGAGGACTACCATCCAGGGCGAACAAGGCCGTGGGCTCCTTTAACTGTCTGAGAGGAATGTCATGTTCCCGAGCCCAGGTCTCGTCCATAAAACAGCCCTCCGCCCCAGAGTCTATTAAGGCACTGCAGGAAGCTGACGAACCGGTCCAGCGTAGATGGACCGACAAGGTAGTGCAGGATCTTGAAGGAGAGACAGGAGTAGTAGCGCTCACCAGTAGCCCTCCGCTTACTGACGAGCTCTGGCCTTTTACTGGACATGAAGTGACAAAATGACCAGCGGAACCGCAATAGAGACAGAGGCGGTTGGTGATTCTCCGTTCCCTCTCCTTAGTCGAGATGCGGATACCTCCCAGCTGCATGGGCTCAGCACCCGAGCCGGCAGAGGAAGATGGTAGTGATGCGGAGAGGGGGGCGACGGAGAGCGCGAGCTCCTTTCCACGAGCTCGGTGACGAAGATCAACCCGTCGCTCAATGCGAATAGCGAGTTCAATCAAGGAATCCACGCTGGAAGGAACCTCCCGGGAGAGAATCTCATCCTTTACCTCTGCGCGGAGACCCTCCAGAAGACGAGCGAGCAAGGCCGGCTCATTCCAGCCACTGGAGACAGCAAGAGTGCGAAACTCAATAGAGTAGTCTGTTATGGATCGATTGCCTTGACATAGGGAAGACAGGGCCCTGGAAGCCTCCTCCCCAAAAACAGATCGATCAAAAACCCGTATCATCTCCTCCTTAAAGTCCTGATACTGGTTAGTACACTCAGCCCTTGCCTCCCAGATTGCCGTGCCCCACTCACGAGCCCGTCCAATAAGGAGAGATATGACGTAGGCGACACGAGCAGTGCTCCTGGAGTAAGTGTTGGGCTGGAGAGAAAACACAATATCACACTGGGTGAGGAACGAGCGGCATTCAGTGGGCTCCCCAGAGTAACACGGCGGGTTATTGATTCTGGGCTCCGGAGATTCGAAAGCCCTGGAAGTGGCCGGTGGATCGAGGCGGAGATGGTGAACCTGTTCTGTGAGGTTGGAGACTTGGGTGGCCAGGGTCTCAACGGCATGTCGAGCAGCTGACACTTCCTGCTCGTGTCTGCCTAGCATCGCTCCCTGGATCCCGACGGCTGAGTGGAGAGGATCCGAAGTCGCTGGGTCTATTCTTGGTCGGATTCTTCTGTTAACGGTGCGTGAATGAGGACCCAAAAGCGAATTAACTTAAACAGAGCTTCTTTAATTACCAAACATAGGTAGGCTCAGACGGACCGGCAGATTCCGACAGGACAAGACAAGGTTACAGCAAACATGACGACAGTCTGGTTCAGGCATGAAACACAACAAACAAGAATCCGACAAGGACAGGAACAAAAACAGAGAGAGATATAGGGGACTAATCAGAGGGAAAAAGGGAACAGGTGGGAAAAGGGGTGACGAGGTGGTTAGGAGGAGACAAGGCACAGCTGGGGGAAAGAGGGGGAGAAAAGGTAACCTAACAACGACCAGCAGAGGGAGACAGGGTGAAGGGAAAGGACAGAGACAAGACACAACATGACAGTACATGACATAGACAGCCTGTTTTCGGCCTTGAGTTGTGGGTAGTTGTTTTCTGTCTCTGTAAAAGACAGGACTGTTTCGTTTGTTCCGTTTTTGTTATTTTTGTTCTAGTGTTCAGTGTAATTAAAATATCATGAACACGTACGTACCACGCTGCACCATGGTCCTCTCCTTCTTCCACCTACGACGATCGTTACACCAACCAAGTTGCAGGCTGGTTGTGGGGAACTATTCTGAGCAACAGTGGCATTTTATTCAGCGAGATCAGTCAAATTATAAGAGTGATCTGGGACAAAAGTACAACAGTTATCGCCAATGATTGCACAGGGGTTCCCTTGACTTAGTCAAGAGTCTTTCTGTTTTGCAGAGCCATTTTACGCAATTCTTATCGTGTTTCCAATTTTCTCGTCGTCTCTAGAGATCTCTCAAATTTGGTGTAGGGCACATGCATATTGACTTTCACAGGGAAGAGAGAGAACACATGTTATAACAGTTCCACACCAACCTTGACAAGAATGAGATTGGGACAAGGTTAGCCCAAGCTACAATTATTATCATTATTTTTTATTTTTTGAATTAGCTAGGCCAGTTGAGAACAAGTTCTCATTTACAACTGCGACCTGGCCAAGATAAAGCAAAGCAGTGCGACAAAAACAACAACACAGAGTTACACATAAACAAACGTACAGCCAATAACACAATAGAAATCTATGTACAGTGTGTGCAAATGTAGAAGAGTAGGGAGGTAAGGCAATAAATAGGCCATAGAGGTGAAATAATTACAATTTAGCATTAACACTGGAGAGAAATGTACAGATGATTATGTGCAAGTAGAGATACTGGAGTGCTAAAGAGCAAGAAGATAAATAACAATATGGGGATGAGAAAGTTGGGTGTGATATTTACAGATTGTCTGTGTGCAGGTACAATGATCAGTAAGCTGCTCTGACAACTGATGTTTAAAGTTAGAGAGGGAGCTATAAGTCTCCAGCTTCAGTGATTTTTGCAATTCGTTCCAGTCATTGGCAGCAGAGAACTGGAAGGAAAAGCAGCCAAAGGAAGTGTTGGCTTTGGGGATGATCAGTGAAATATACCTGCTGGAGTATGGGTGGGTGTTGCTATAGTGACCAGTGAGCTGAGATAAGACGGGGCTTTACCTAACAAAGACTTATAGATGACCTGGAGCTAGTGGGTTTGGCGACGAATATGTAGCGAGGGCCAGCCAACGAGAGCATACAGATCGCAGTGGTGGGTAGAATATGGGGCTTTGATGACAAAACGGATGGCACTGTGATAGACTACATAAAATTTGCTGAGCAGAGTGTTGGAGGCTATTTTGTAAATGACATCCCCGAAGTCAAGGATCGGTAGGATAGTCCGTTTTACGAGGGTATGTTTGGCAGCATGAGTGAAGGAGGCTTTGTTGCGAAGTAGGAAGCCCATTCTAGATTTAATTTTGGATTGGAGATGCGTAATGTGAGTCTGGAAGGAGAGTTTGCAGTCTAACCAGAGACCTAGGTATTTGTAGTTGTCCACATATTCTAAGTCAGAACCGTCCAGAGTAGTGATGCTCGTCGGGTTGGAGGGTGCGGGTAGCAATAGGTTGAAGAGCATGCATTTAGTTTTACTATCATTTAAGAGCAGTTGGGATGCCAAGGAAGAAGAGTTGTATGGCATTGAAGCTCGTTTGGAGGTTTGTTAACACAGTGTCCAAAGAAGGGCCAGATGTATACAGAAGGATGTCATCTGCATAGAGGTGGATCAGAGAATCACCAGCAGCAAGAGCGAAATCATTGATATATACAAAGAAAAGAGTCAGCCTGAGAATTGATCCCTGTGGCACCCCCATAGAGACTGCCAGGGGTCCAGACAACAGGCCCTCCGATTTGACACACGGAACTCTATCTGAGAAGTAGTTGGTGAACCAGGCTAGGATGTCATTTGAGAAACCAAGGCTATTGAGTCTGCTGATAAGAATGTGGTGATTGACAGTTGAAAGCCTTGGCCAGATCGATGAACTGTCTTTTATCGATGGGAGTTATGATATCGTTTAGGGCCTTGAGCGTGGCTGAGGTGCACCCATGACCAGCTCGGTAACCAGATTGCATAGTGGGGAAGGTACAGTGGGATTCAAAATGGTCGGTGATCTGTTTGTTAACTTGGCTTTCGAAGATTTTAGAAAGGCAGGGCAGGATGAACATAGGTCTATAACAGTTTGGGTTTAGAGTGTCTCCCTCTTTGAAGAAGGTGATCTTTCCAATCATTGGGGATCCCAGACTATACGAAAAAGAGGTTGAACAGGCTGGTAATAGGGGTTGCAACAATTTCGGCAGATAATTTTAGAAAGAGAGGGTCCAGATTGTCTAGCCCGCTGTTTTGAGGGATCCAGTTTTGCAGCTCTTTCAGAACATCAGCTGTCCAAATTTGGGTGAAGGAGAAGTCGGGGGTAGGGGGGGCTTGGGCAAGTTGCTGCAGGGGGTGCAGAGCTGTTGGCCGGGGTAGGGGTAGCCAAGTGGAAAGCATGGCCTGCAGCAGAAAAATGCTTATTGAAATGATCGATTATCGTAGATTTATCGGTGGTGACAGTGATTCCTAGCCTCTGGGAGGAGGTGCTCTTATTCTCCATGTACTTTACATTGTCCCAAAATATTTTGGAATTAGTGCTACTGGATGACTGTGTATATTGGTTCCTGACTTCCCTGAAAATGTGGATATCGTGGGGGCTATTCGATGCTAATGCAGAACGCCACAGGATGTTTTTGGGCTGGTCAAGGGCCGTCAAGTCTGGGGAACCAATGGCTATATCTGTTCTTGGTTCTAAATTTTTTGAATGGGGCATGCTTATTTAAGATGGTGAGGAAAGCACTTTTAAAGAACAACCAGGCATCCTCTACTGACGGGTGAGGTCAATATCCTTCCAGGATAACCGGGCCAGGTCGAATAGAAAGGCCTGCTCGCAGAAGTGTTTTAGGGAGCGTTTGACAGTGATGAGGGGTGGTCGTTTGACTGTGGACCCGTAGCGGATACAGGCAATGAGGCAGTGATCGCTGAGATCCTGGTTGAAGACAGCGGAGGTGTATTTGGAGGGCCTACTAAAGCACCTAACCCACCACTGCGACCTGTATGCTCTAGTCGGCTGGCACTCGCTACATATTCGTTGCCAGACCCACTGGCTCCAGGTCATCTACAAGTCCATGCTAGGTAAAGCTCCGCCTTATCTCAGTTCACTGGTCACGATGGCAACACCCACCCGCAGCACGCGCTCCAGCAGGTGTATCTCACTGATCATCCCTAAAGCCAACACCTCATTTGGCCGCCTTTCCTTACAGTTCTCTGCTGCCTGTGACTGCAACGAATTGCAAAAATCGTTGAAGTTGGAGACTTTCATCTCCCTCACCAACTTCAAACATCTGCTATCTGAGCAGCTAACCGATTGCTGCAGCTGTACATAGTTCATCGGTAAATAGCCCACCCAATTTACCTACCTCATCCCCATACTGTTTATATTTATTTACTTTTCTGCTCTTTTGCACACCAGTATCTCTACCTGCACATGACCATCTGATCATTTATCACTCCAGTGTTAATCTGCAAAATTGTAATTATCCGCCTACCTCCTCATGCCTTTTGCACACAATGTATATAGACTCTTTTTTTCTTTCCACTGTGGTATTGACTTGTTTATTGTTTACTCCATGTGTAACTCTGTGTTGTTGTCTGTTCACACTGCTATGCTTTATCTTGGCCAGGTCGCAGTTGTAAATGAGAACTTGTTCTCAACTAGTCTACCTGGTTAAATAAAGGTGAAATAAAATAAAAATATATAGGGCAGGTAATCAAGGAGGTGATGGAATCCAGGTGAGTGTCAAATTGCGCTAATGCGTGTTACAATGGTGACAGGTGTGCGAGCAGCCTGGTGACCTAGAGGCTGGAGAGGGAGCACAAGTTACACTATGAATGTTGCAGTGTGCAGACCACAATCAATCTGATACCCCAAATAAACTATTTTGGATAAGCCTAAATCAATTATGGGCATGGTTGACCACCCCCCTCCCTCCCGGCACTCATCCTTCTGGTGTTTCTTCATAATCTTCTTCAGATAGCGTTTCAGTTCATCCTCCCAATGGCACATGTTCAAAGTGGATAGCCCTTGATAATGTCTCTCACCTGAGCCGCAACTGTCCTTTACAGTCCATTGTGTCTTTGGCCATTTTCCTACCAGTACACCAGCAAGTTTGGACAGGATCTCTCTCCATGCTCACTCCACGTGGACTCATGTCGCACTCCTGAGAAAAAGGCATGAGAGAAAAGGCAGTTGATAGCTTCGACTGGATGCTGTGTACAGGTTGCTGGCTCGGACTCAGGTCTCACGGTACAAGTGGTGGAGGACCATATTGAACCCCAATGTCGCCATTGCTTCAGCCGGTTAAGGGGGTTGAGGTTCACACGGTTCTTGGTCAAATGATCTATTCCATGTATCTAGACTCCATCTGTGGTCACCTTAGCCATAACCTCGATAGAGGACAGACCAGAACGAACAACAGTTTAGTTTAGGGTATTTCTGATTCAGAAAATCCAGACAAATTATTCACTGTATAACAAATTATTACTACTACCTGATTCAGGAAATATAGACAAATTATTTACTGAATAACAAGTGCTTACTATTGCCAATATTCTTAATACAGAATTCTAAATCAATACAGAATTCTTGAACAACAACACAGAGTTGAAAGCATTTTTCGTTCCAAATTGGCTTATACTCCCCTATTATCTTGGCGATCTACACTACAATTCAAAAGTTTGGGGTCACTTAGAAATGTCCTTGTTTTTGAAAGAAAAGCTATTTTTTGTCCATTAAAATAACATAAATTTGATCAGAAATACAGTGTAGACATTGTTAATGTTGTAAATGACTTTTGCTGCTGAAAATGGCAGATTTTTAAAGGAATATCTACATAGGCGTACAGAAGCCAATTATCAGCAACCATCACTCCTGTGTTCCAATGGCACGGTGTGTTAGCTAATCCAAGTTTATAATTTTAAAAGGCTAATTAATCATTGGAAAACCTTTTTGCAATTATGTTAGCATAGCTGAAAACTCTTGTCCTGATTAAAGAAGCAATAAAACTGGCCTTCTTTAGACTAGTTGAGTATCTGGAGAATGAGCATTTGTGGGTTCAATTACAGGCTCAAAAAGTCCAGAAACAAATAACTTTCTTCTGAAACTCGTCAGTCTATTTTTGTTCTGAGAAATTAAGGCTATTCCATGTGAGAAATTGCCAAGAAACGGATCTCTTATAACCCTGTGTACTACTCCCTTCACAGAATAGCGCAACTGTCTCTAACCTGTCTCTAACCAGAATAGAAGGAGGAGTGGGAGACCCCGGTGCACAACTGAGCAAGAGGACAAGTACATTAGAGTGTCTCGTTCGAGAATCAGACGCCTCACAAGTCCTCAACTGGCAGCTTCATTAACCTCTCTAGGGGGTGTAGGACGCTAGTATCCCACCTGGCCAACATCCAGTAAAATTGCAGAGAGCCAAATTCAAAAACAGAAACACTGATAATAAAAATTCAAAAAACATACAAGTGTTATACGTCGGCTTAAAGATGAACTTCTTGTTAATCCAACCGTTGTGTCAGATTTCAAAAAGGCTTTTTTTTCAGTAATCCAATGGCTCCAAGGCGGTCACAAAAGGCAGACTAAAAATCCCAAAAGTATCAGTAAAGTTCGTAGAAACATGTCAAACGATGTTTATAATCAATTCTCAGGTTGTTTTTAGTCATAATAATCAATAATATTTCAACTGGACAATAGCTTCGTCAAATTGAAAGAAAAACAAGAATGGCGCGCTCTCGGTCGTGTGAAGTAAACAGCTCTGGGACACTGCAGGGTCCACTCATTCAGAGTGGTCTTACTCTCTCATTTTTCAGAATACAAGCCTAAAACAATTTCTAAAGGCTGTTGACATCTAGTGGAAGCCATAGGAAGTGCAATCTGAGTCCTAAGTCATTAGATACTGTGAGGCAGTCAATGGAATACTACAAACATAAACAAATCCCACATCCTGGATGGATTTTTCTCAGGTTTTCGCCTGCCATATCAGTTCTGTTATACTCAGACATTATTTTAACAGGTTTGGAAACTTTAGAGTGTTTTCTATCCAAATCTACCAATTATATGCGTATCCTAGCTTCTGGATTTGAGTAACAGGCAGTTTACTTTGGGCACGCTTTTCATCCGGAGATGAAAATACTGCCCCTTACCCTAGTGAGGTTAAATAGTACCCGCAAAACACCAGTCTCAACTTCAAATCAAATCAAATCATCAGCTGACATCTCAAAGTGCTGTACAGAAACCCAGCCTAAAACCCCAAACAGCAAGCAATGCAGGTGTAGAAGCACGGTGGCTAGGAAAAACTCCCTAGAAAAGCCAAAACCTAGGAAGAAACCTAGAGAGGAACCAGGCTATTTGGGGTGGCCAGTCCTCTTCTGGCTGTGCCGGGTGGAGATTATAACAGAACATGGCCAAGATGTTCAAATGTTCATAAATGACCAGCATGGTCAAATAATAATAATCACAGGCAGAGCAGTTGAAACTGGAGCAGCAGCACAGCCAGGTGGACTGGGGACAGCAAGGAGTCATCATGTCAGGTAGTCCTGAGGCATGGTCTTAGGGCTTAGGTCCTCCGAGAGAGAGAAAGAAAGAGAGAAAGAGAGAATTAGAGAGAGAATACTTAAATTCACACAGGACACCGGATAGGACAGGATAAGTACTCCAGATATAACAAACTGACCCTAGCCCCCCGACACAAACTACTGCAGCATAAATACTGGAGGCTGAGACAGGAGGGGTCAGGAGACACTGTGGCCCCATCCGATGACACCGCCG
Source organism: Oncorhynchus mykiss (assembly GCF_057628025.1). Lineage (NCBI taxonomy): Eukaryota > Metazoa > Chordata > Actinopteri > Salmoniformes > Salmonidae > Oncorhynchus > Oncorhynchus mykiss. The sequence continues at coordinate 17,438,147 of NC_143025.1, forward strand.
TACAGGGCCAAACAGGAAGGATATAACCCCACCCACTTTGCCAAAGCACAGCCCCCACACACCTAGAGGGATATCTTCAACCACCAACTTACCATCCTGAGACAAAGCTGAGTATAGCCCACAAAGATCTCCGCCATGGCACAAACCAAGGGGGGGCGCCAACCCAGACAGGAAGATCACATCAGTGACTCAACCCACTCAAGTGACACACCCCTCCTAGGGACCGGATGAAAGAGCCCTAGTAAGCCAGTGACTCAGCCCCTGTAATAGGGTTAGAGGCAGAGAATCCCAGTGGAAAGAGGGGAACCGGCCAGGCAGAGACAGCAACTTCAACAGTGAGGAGACAACTCCTGGATGCCGGACATCTAGGCAGAGTTCCTCTGTCCAGTGTCTGTGTTCTTTTGCACATCTTAACCTTTTCTTTTTATTGGCCAGTCTGAGATATGGCATTTTCTTTGCAACTCTGCCTCGAAGACCAGCATTCCGGCCTGTTAAATCTTCTCTGGGATAGTCCACCTGGCCAACATCCAGTGAAAATGCAGAGCGCCAAATTCAAATAAATTAATATAAAAATTTTACTTTCATGAAATCACACATGCAATACACCAAATTAAAGCTACACTTGTTGTTAACCTCTTGAAACTAGGGGGTAAAATAACGTTCCCAAAGTAAACGGGCTACTTTGTCTGGACAAGATGCTAGAATACAGTGGGGCAAAAAAGTATTTAGTCAGCCACCAATTGTGCAAGTTCTCCCACTTAAAAAGATGAGAGAGGTCTGTAATATTCATCATAGGTACACTTCAACTATGACTGACAAAATGAGGAAAAGGAATTTCAGAAAATCACATTGTAGGCTTTTTTAATAAATGTATTTGCAAATTATGGTGGGAAATAAGTACTTGGTCAATAACAAAAGTTTATCTCAATACTTTGTTATATACCCTTTGTTGGAAATGACAGAGGTCAAACATTTTCTGTAAGTCTTCACAAGGTTTTCACACACTGTTGCTGGTATTTTGGCCCATTCCTCCATGCAGATCTCCTCTAGAGCAGTGATGATTTGGGGCTGTTGCTGGGCAACACGGACTTTCAACTCCCTCCAAAGATTTTCGATGGGGTTGAGATCTGGAGACTGGCTAGGCCACTCCAGGACCTTGAAATGCTTCTTACGAAGCCACTCATTCATTGCCCGGGCGGTGTGTTTGGGATCATTGTCATGCTGAAAGACCCAGCCACGTTTCATCTTCAATGCCCTTGCTGATGGAAGGAGGTTTTCACTCAAAATCTCACGATACATGGCCCCATTCATTCTTTCCTTTACACGGATCAGTCGTCCTGGTCCCTTTGCAGAAAAACAGCCCCAAAGCATGATGTTTCCACCCCCATGCTTCAAAGTAGGTATAGTGTTCTTTGGATGCAACTCAGCATTATTTGTCCTCCAAACACGACGAGTTGAGTTTTTACCAAAAAGTTATATTTTGGTTTCATCTGACCATATGACATTCTCCCAATCTTCTTCTAGATCATCCAAATGCTCTCTAGCAAACTTCAGATGGGCCTGGACATGTACTGGTTTAAGCAGGGGGACACGTCTGGCACTGCAGGATTTGAGTCCCTGGCGGCGTAGTGTGTTACTGATGGTAGGCTTTGTTACTTTGGTCCCAGCTCTCTGCAGGTCATTCACTAGGTCCCCCCCGTGTGGTTCTGGGATTTTTGCTCAACGTTCTTGTGATCATTTTGACCCCATGGGGTGAGATCTTGCGTGGAGCCCAAGATCGAGGGAGATTATCAGTGGTCTTGTATGTCTTCCATGTCCTAATAATTGCTCCCACAGTTGATTTCTTCAAACCAAGCTGCTTACCTATTGCAGATTCAGTCTTCCCAGCCTGGTGCAGGTCTACAATTTTGTTTCTGGTGTCCTTTGACAGCTCTTTGGTCTTGGCCATAGTGGAGTTTGGAGTGTGACTGTTTGAGGTTGTGGACAGGTGTCTTTTATACTGATAACAAGTTCAAACAGGTGCCATTAATACAGGTAACGAGTGGAGGACAGAGGAGCCTCTTAAAGAAGAAGTTACAGGTCTGTGAGAGCCAGAAATCTTGCTTGTTTGTAGGTGACCAAATACTTATTTTCCACCATAATTTGCAAATAAATTCATTAAAAATCCTACAATGTGATTTTCTGGATTTTTTTTCTAATTTTGTCTGTCATGGTTGAAGTGTACTTATGATGAAAATTACATGCCTCTCACATATTTTTAAGTGGGAGAACTTGCACAATTGGTGGCTGACTAAATACTTTTTTGCCCCGCTGTATGCATATAATTGACTGCTTAGGATAGAAAACACTCTAAAGTTTCCAAAACTGTAAAAATATTGTCTGTGAGTATAACAGAACTGATATTGCAGGCAAAAGCCTGAGAAAAATCCAATCAGGAAGGGACTCTTATTTAGAAAGCTCTGCGTTCCTATGCGTCCCTATTGAGCAGTGAATGGGATATCAACCAGATTCCTTTTTCTATGGCTTCCCTAATGTGTCTAGTGTCACAATACATAGTTTCAGGCTTTTATTTTGAAAAATGAGCCTGAACGACAACATTGCGTCAGTGGTCAGTTGGAGGCTCTCAGAGTGATTTGTGCGTAATAGACAAATGCGACCATTGTTTCTAAGAAGCCACCTGTCCCGGTTGATATATTATCGAATAGATATTTGAAAAAAACCTTGAGGATTGATTATAAAAAATGTTTGCCATGTTTGTCTATATTATGGATCTAATTTGGAATAATTTTTGTCGTTGTCGTGACCGCAGTTTCCGGTGGATTTCTCAACCAAACGTGAAGTACAAGGTATTTCGGCTATAAAAATAATCTTTATGGGACAAAATAAACATTTGCTGTCTAACTGGGAGTCTCGTGAGTGAAAACATCCAAAGCTCATCAAAGGTAAACTGTTTAATTTGATTGCTTATGTGATTTTCGTGACCAAGCTGCCTGCTGCTAGCTAGGCATAATGCTATGCTAGGCTATCGATAAACTTACACAAATGCTTGTCTTGCTTTGGCTGTAAAGCATAATTTCAAAATCTGAGATGACAGGGTGATTAACAAAAGGCTAAGCTGTGTTTCAATATATCACTAGTGATTTCATGAATATGAATATTTTCGAGTAATATTTTTTGTCCGTTGCGTTATGCTAATTAGTGTCAATTGATGACTATTCTCCCAAATCTGTATGAGGGAGTTCCAAGAGGTTATTAATCCAGCCAACGTGTGTAACGTTCTGGGTATAGTGGGTGAGAAGGCAGGTGCAGGAAGCAGAGAGTTCAGGGTAGTGCTATAGTTAACCTGTTAGAGCTCTAGGGGCGCTATTTCATTTTTGGATAAAAAACGTTCCCGTTTTAAGCGCGATATTTTGTCACGAAAAGATGCTCGACTATGCATATGCAGTTTTGGAAAGAAAACACTCTGAAGTTTCAGAATCTGCAAAGATTTTGTCTGTAAGTGCCCCAGAACTCATTCTACAGGCGAAACCAAGATGATGCATCAACCAGGAATTAGCAGAATTTCTGAAGCTCTGTTTTCCATTGTCTCCTTATATGGCTGTGATTGCGCAAGGAATGAGCCTACACTTTCTGTCGTTCGCCCAAGGTCTTAGCAGCATTGTGACGTATTTGTAGGCATATCATTGGAAGATTGACCATAAGAGACTACATTTTCCAAGTGTCCGCCTGGTGTCCTGCATCGAATTCGGTGCGCAATTGCCAGCTGCTTCTACTTTACCATTTGATTCAGGGGAGAAAGCATGTGTCCAAGAACGATGTATCAATGAAGAGATATGTGAAAAACACCTTGATGATTGATTCTAAACAACGTTTGCCATGTTTTCAGTCGATATTATGGAGTTAATTTGGAAAAAAGTTCGCGTTTTGAGGACTGAATTTTCGGATTTTTTTTGGTAGCCAAATGTGATGTATAAAACGGAGCTATTTCTAATACACAAGGAATCTTTTTGGAAAAACTGAGCATCTGCTATCTAACTGAGAGTATCCTCATTGAAAACATCAGAAGTTCTTCAAAGGTAAATGATTTTATTTGAAGGCTTTTATGTTTTTGTTAATGTTGCGTGCTGGATGCTAACGCTAATGCTAACGCTAAATGCTAACGCTAAATGCTAACGCTAGCTAGCTACTTTTACACAAATGATTGTTTTCCTATGGTTGAGAAGCATATTTTGAAAATCTGAGATGACAGTGTTGTTTACAAAAGGCTAAGCTTGAGAGATGGCATATTTATTTCATTTCATTTGCGATTTTCATAAATAGTTAACGTTGTGTTCTGCTAATGAGCTTGCTGATAGATTTACACAATCCTGGATACAGGGGTTTTTTCATAGCTAAACGTGACGCAGAAAACGGAGCGATTTGTCCTAAACAAATAATCTTTCAGGAAAAACTGAACATTTGCTATCTGAGAGTCTCCTCATTGAAAACATCTGAAGTTCTTCAAAGGTAAATTATTTTATTTGAATGCTTTTCTGTTTTTTTGTGTAAATGTTGCCAGCTGAATGCTAATGCTAAATGCTACGTTAGCCATCAATACTGTTACACAAATGCTTGTTTTGCAATGGTTGAGAAGCATATTTTGAAAATCTGAGATGACAGTGTTGTTAACAAAAGGCTAAGCTTGAGAGCTAGCATATTTATTTCATTTCATTTGCGATTTTCATGAATAGTTAACGTTGCGTTATGGTAATGAGCTTGAGTCTGTATTCACGATCCCGGATCCGGGATGGGGAGATCAGAAAGGTTAATGCACAAAACGGCGAACATAAGCCAACCCCACGAAACACAACAAAACAAATGCCCCAAACACGGTGACTTAAACAGTCCAGCAAAACCCACTAAATGGGTAACACGTAACCCACAGACGTGCACACAAGTTACACCAAACAATCCCGCACAAAGAGCAGATGGGCCTACTGGTAAATAAAGCCTGACTAATCAGCCTAAAACACAAACAGGTGAAACCAATAATCAGAAAGGGGGAAAAAGGATCAGTGGCAGCTAGTAGGCCGGTGACGACGACTGCCGAGCACCACCCGAACAGGAAGGGCAGCCACCTTCGGTAGGAGTCGTGACAGTACCCCCCCCCCCCCCCCCCCCCCGGCATCTCGAGTCCAGAATGGCACGTATCGTGTACACCAGGGACCCCTCGATGTCCACCTTCCTGCAGGGGACCAGCTACCACCGGCCTGAGGAGAGACACATGAAACGAATCTATAACACACCTCATTTATCCTCCTCAGGACTTTGAAGGGCCCTACAGACTGCGGCCCCACCTTCTGGCAGGGCAAGCGGAGGGCTAGGTTTCGTGTCGAGAGCCAGAACCTGCCCCCGGTACAAACACGGGGGCCTCACTGCGGTGGCGGTCAGCACTCCTCTTCTGCTGTCCACGGCTTGTTTGAGGGACTCCTCGACGGCTCTCCAGGTCTCCTTGGAGCACTGCACCCACTCCTCCACCTCAGGAGCCTTGGTCTGACTTGGATGCCAAGGTGCAAGGACCGGCTGGTAGCCCAACACACACTGAAATGGTGATAGGTTCGTAGAGGAGTGACGGAGTGAGTTCTGGGCCAACTCCGCCCATGGGACGTACCTAGACCACTCCCCTGGCCGGTCCTGGCAATACGACCGCAGAAACCTACCCACTCTCTCCACCTGCCCATTACTCTCGGGGTGATAACCGGAGGTCAGGCTGACTGAGACCCCCAGACACTCCATAAACACCCTCAATACCCGGGACGTGAACTGGGGACCCCGATCAGAGACGATGTCCTCCGGCACCCCGTATTTCAACCCGTATTTCAACAGACAATCATATTTCAACCCGCCAGGCGCAACACAAAACACAGAAAATAAATATAATTCATGCCTTACCTTTGATGAGCTTCTTCTGTTGGCACTCCAATATGTCCCATAAACATCACAAGTGGTCCTTTTGTTCGATTAATTCCGTCGATATATATCCAAAATGGTCATTTATTTGGCTCTCTTGATCCAGAAAAAAACGGTTCCAACTCGACTACAACATGACTACAAAATATCTCATAAGTTGCTTGTAATCTTTGTCCAAACATTTCAAACAACTTTCCTAATACAACTTTAGGTATTTTTTAACGTAAATAATCGATACACTATAAGACGGGGTAAACTGTGTTCAATACCGGAGGTCACGCGCCTCTAACAAAGAGTACACTTCTCTCTACCCTTGTTCTGAACAGTGCTACTTCTTCATTTCTCAAAGGAAAAACCTCAACCAATTTCTAAAGACTGTTGACATCCAGTGGAAGCGATAGGAACTGCAACTTAGTCCCTTGGAAATCTAGATTCCCAATGAAGACTCATTGAAAATCAATTTCTAAATGGTTTGTCCTCTGGGATTTGCCTGCCAAATAAGTTCTGTTATACTCACAGACATCATTCAAACAGTTTTAGAAACTCCAGATTGTTTTCCATTATAATAATGATATGCATATCTTAGCTTCTGGGCCTGAGTAGGAGGCAGTTTACTCTGGGCATGCTTTTTATCCAAAAGTGAAAATGCTGCCCCCTATCCCAAACAAGTTAACTTCTTATGGCTGAGAACCCATTACCAGGAGCGATAGAACAACAACCAGTGATAGTACAGGGCGCCTTAATCAAAAGAACAGAAATCTCATAATTAAAATTCCTCAAACATACATGTATCTTATATCGTTTTCAAGGTAGTCTTGTTGTTAGCCCACCACAGTGTCCGATTTCAAATAGGATTTACGTTGAAAGCACCTCAAACGATTATGTTAGGTCACCAACAACTCACTAAAATACACAGACAATTTTACCAGCCAAAGAGAGAGAAAGAGAAAGCACATATAGAGATAAAATGAATCACTAACCTTTGATAATCTTCATCAGATGACACTCACAGGACTTCATGTTACACAATGCATGCATGTTTTGTTTGATAAAGTTCATATTTATATCAGAAAATCTGAGTTTACATTGGCGCGTTACATTCACTAGTTCCAAAAACATCCAGTGATTTTGCATAGCCACATCATTCAAAAGAAATACTCATCATAAATGTAGATGATAATACAAGTTACACACATGGAACTATAGATATACCTCTCCTTAAGGCAACTGCTGTGTCAGATTTCAAAAAAACCTTACAGAAAAAGAAACCCATGCAATAATCTGAGACGGCGCTCAGAAGTAAAAACACCACAGCCGCAAAGATTTTTTTTGGTTAGGGTAAGTCAATAATAACCTTATCTTTATCAAATGATCCATAAAGGGACCTCCCTGAACATTTAATTTAAATACAATTTACACCACTTACGTATGTCTACGTGTGGGTGTACAAGTTGTGTATATATATTTTTCTATATTTACTTCATCAGATCTATAGTGACTCATTACACAAATGTGTTACGTCATAAATTCCTCCTCTACACCAGTGTTTTATTCATACAGGAGTTTGAATATTCACTCTAGTGTCCTATTTAACAGCATATTCGGGAATAATACTCTCTTATCTCCATACAGAATCCCTATATAACATTATACATCTTTAGTTATTCATGTCCACATTGTAGCAACAACCACAGCGCAGCAGCCCGAGAAGTACACATATCATGTTCTCAAGAAAATCTCAGTGTCCAGGGGCATCAATGAACTTCATTGAGCTTACCCATCTCAGCTGTTACCATCTCAAACTTTTCAATGGCTTTCCTGTCAGTCATTTATTACCCAGATTTGAATCAGCCAAATTTCATTCAGCTTAATATGTCATATCTAACAACCACACAACTTTCACATCCACATTCACTCAGTACTATTCCCAAACAGACTTGATCATCTCCCTAATTACCCCATGTGCATCTTCAACAATTCTCTTGTCATTACTTACTATGCACATATAAATAAAACCCTGTATTCAAAAACACCTTGTGTTATTTGTAGTGGTTGCAGACCACGTAGACATTTCTTATAAATGCCTACAGACAGCTGTCAGCGGGGCTTTCCATGGTACCATTACGCCCTCGCTCTAGTCTTCTCATAAGACTAGTGAGTAGCCTTCTCTCCATAAGACTATGGGTAAATCTTTATGTGTTACTCGCCTTGATTACATTTTTTAATCATTTTTTGTACAGATTAACTTAATTTGACTTACTGAAATCAGATGCCATCCCTCAATTGTTCACGGATGATGTGTCTCCTCCTGGGCAGCTCACAGTAAGGGTCTGGTCTGGTCTTGTCTTGTCGTTTTTTGGTCAGACGGGAATTTCCCTCACGTTTCATAAAATGCGCCACCAGTTTTCCTCGCAGACCCCCACTGGAAAGCTCCACAGGCAGAATCAATCATCCTGTTCGTTGATGCCAAATTGTTGTGGAAATTCTTACACAGGGACAGTCGAAGTCAATATTAAAATAAGAATAGTTTATTATCAGAATGCTGGAATGGTTCCAACCAACTCAATGCACCAAATACACATGTCGATCAGGAGCTCTCACGGGGCAGTTCCGTTTAGTTCCCTTATATTCTGATTACAGACACGTTACATAGGCATAGTTCATAGGGTTGGTTCCGGTATGTGTCTGGCACCGCCCCCAATCATAACTTAAATAACATATTTTGGGCATTCTGCCAAATAGTCTAAAGGAGGAGATCATAATGGCACCCCCTCATATCGTTACCAGGCACAGGCAGGAACCAAGGATTGTTTATGAAACCAAAGACAAGATGCACAAAATTTCCTTCACAAATAATTTTTTCCTTTTTCATCATGGGGTATTGTGTGTGGATTGATGAGAAAAAAAACGAACTATTTAAAACCTTGCTTGGGTAGGGGCCAGTATTTTCACCTCTGGATGAAAAACGTACCCAAAATAAACTGCCTGTTACTCAGGCCCAGAAGCTAGGATATGCATAATTTTTGGTAGATTTGAATAAAATTGGTAGATTTGGATAGAAAACACTCTAAAGTTTCTAACACTGTTAAAATAATGTCTTTGAGTATAACAGAACCAATATGGCAGGCGAAACCCCGAGGACCATCCAGGGAAAGAAAAAATTGAGGTCATAGGATTTTCCAATTGTTTTCTATGGGATACCCTTATTATTAGAAACCTGGTTGCAGTTCCTATGGCTTCCACTAGATGTCAACAGTCTTTAGAAACTGTTCGATGTTTTTCTTTTGAGAAATGAAGAAGTAGTCCTATTCATTGTAAGTGTCACTCCAGGAGGACTGTGCACGTGAACTGGAACGCGTTTCACGTTGTTTTTATTCGGTATGAGAAACAGTTTATTCCATCTTAAATTTGATCCATTATTTACATTTTAGGGTACCTGAGGTTGGATTAGGAACGTTGTTTGAAATGTTTGAACCAAGTTTACAGGTAACTTATTAAATACTTTGAAGGCATGTTGGGCGAATTGAAACCGGTGTATTTCTGAATCAAATGCGCCAAATAAATGGACATTTTTGGGACATAAAGAACGACATTATCGAACAAAAGGACCATTTGTGATGTTTCTGGGACATTTGGAGTGCCAAGAAGAAGATCTTCAAAGCTAAGGCATTAATTATATCGCTATTTCTGACTTTTGTGGCGCACCTGCCTGGTTGAAATATGATTTTCATGTGTTTGTATGCAGGGCGCTGTCCTCAGATGATCGCATAGTTTGCTTTTGCCATTAAGCCTTTTTGAAATCTGACACAGCGCTGGATGAAAGTTAAGCTTTATTTTGATGTATAACATATATATTTTCAAGAATGTTAAATACTTGAATTTGGTATTTTTTAATTTTGCGCTCTGCAATTTCACCGGATGTTGGATCGGTGGGACGCTACCGTCCCACTTGCCCATAAGAAGTTAATACATTGTATAGTAAGGGTGTAATGTAACAAAATGTGGAAAAAGTCAAGGGTCAAGGGAAGTAATGCTAACAATGGCAGATACAATTTCAAAAGAGACCTATATGTGTACTACATCAGTGGTAGCCTCAGTCTGCTCTTCTGTGCTGCCACCTTCCATAGCTCATTGACTTCTTGTTTTTCTGGAGCTGATCCTATATCACTTGCTTAAAACTTCTTATTGTCAGGGGTTCCACTAGCAGCACCCATCGACAACATTCCGCTGAAAATTGGCAGCGCGCGAAATTCAAAAATATATTTTTTTTAAATGTACCTTTCAGACATTAACAAGTGCAATACACCAAATGAAAGATCAACTTCTTTTTAATCTACCCATCGTGTCCAATTTCAAAAAGGCTTTACAGCGAAAGCACAACATATGATTATGTTAGGTCAGAGACAAGTCACAAAAACACACACAGCCATTTTCCAGCCAAACAGAGGAGTCACAAAAATCAGAAATATAGATAAAATTAATCACTAACCTTTAATGATCTTCATCAGGTGACACTCATATGACATCATGTTAATCTCAGTTTACATTGGCGCATTACGTTCAGTAATGTTTTGCTTCCAAAACATCCAGTGATTTTGCAGAGAGCCACATGAATTTACAGAAATACTCATAATAAACATTGATAAAAGATACAAGTGTTATTCACAGAATGAACCTTTCTGGGGTAGGCGGGACGCTTGCGTCCCACATGGCCAATAGCCAGGGAAAATGCAGAACGCCAAATTCAAATACATTTCTATAAAAATCTAACTTTCACTAAATTACACATGCAAGATAGCAAATTAAAGCTACACTCGTTGTGAATCCAGCCAACATGTCAGATTTCAAAAAGGCTTTTCCGCGACAGCGTTAGATGCTATTATCTGATGATAGCACAACAGTAAACAATGAGAGTAGCATATTTCAACTCTGCAGGCGCGGCACAAAACGCGGAAATAAAATATAAATCATGCCTTACCTTTGACGAGCTTCTTTTTTTGGCACTCCTATATGACCCATAAACATCACAAATGGTCCTTTTGTTCGATTAATTCCGTAAGATATATAGCCAAAATGTCAGTTTATTTGGCGCGTTTGATCCAGAAAAACACTGCTTCCAACTTACGCAATGTCGCTACAAAATATGCCAAAACATTTCAAACTACTTTTGTAATACAACTTTAGGTATTTCTAAAAGTATATAATCAATCAAATTGAAGACGGGATGATCTGTGTTCAATACAGGAGCAAAACAAACTGACGCTACTTTTCTGGTTACACGCCTCTATCAAAAGGTTCACATGAAGTGACGTTCGTTCTGAGCTATTCTACTTCTTCATTACACAAAGGAAAAACCTCAACCAATTTATACAAACTGGTGACATCCAGTGGAAGCGGTAGGAACTGCAGGAAAGTCGATTAGAATTCTGGAATCCCCATGAAAAAGCATTGAAATGACAGTGACTTCAACAACAAAAAAATCTGAATGGTTTGTCCTTGGGGATTCGCCTGCTAAATAAGTTCTGTTATACTCACAGACGTGATTCAAACAGTTTAGAAACTTCTGAATGTTTTCTATCCAATGCTAATAATAATATGCATATATTAGGATCTGGGACAGAGTAGGAGGCAGCTCAGTTTGGGCACACTATTTATCCAAAAGTGAAAATGCTGCCCCCTACCCCAAACAGGTTAAAGATAGACTTCTCCTTAATGCAACTGCTGTGTCAGATTTCAAAAAGATTTACGGAAAAAGCAAACCATGCAATAATCTGAGTACGGCGATCTGAGACCAAACCAGCCAAAGAAATATCCGCCATGTTGTGTAGTCAACATTAGTCAGAAATAGCATTATAAATATTCACTTACCTTTGATGATCTTCATCAGAATTCACTCCCAGGAATCCCAGTTCGACAATAAATGTTCGATTTGTTCGATAAAGTTCATAATTTATGTCCAAATTCCTCCTTGTTGTTAGCGCGTTCAGCCCAGTAATCCATCTTCATGAGGCTCGAGCACTAGGTCCAGACGAAAAGTCCAAAAGTTCCATTACAGTCCGTAGAAACATGTCAAACGATGTATAGAATCAATCTTTAGGATGTTTTTAACATAAATCCTTAATAATGTTCCAACCGGAGAATTCCTTTGTCTGTAGAAAAGCAATGGAACGCGAGCTACCTCTCACGTGAACGAGCGTCACGAGTTTGTGGCACTCTGCCAGACAACTGACACAAAGAGCCTTTATGAGCCCCTCCTTTACAGTAGAAGCATCAAACATGTTTCTAAAGACTGTTGACATCTAGTGGAAGCCTTAGGAAGTGCAATTTGACCCCATAGCCACTGTGTTTTCGATAGGCCAATCTTTGAAAAACTACAAACCTCAGATTTCCCACTTCCTGGTTGGATTTTTCTCAGGGGTTCGCCTGCCCTATGAGTTCTGTTATACTCACAGACATCATTCAAACAGTTTTAGAAACTTCAGTGTTTTCTATCCAAATACTATGCATATATTACGACTGCGCCATAGAGCTCCTACTAATACTACGCATATATTAGCAACTGGGACTGAGTAGCAGGCAGTTTACTCTGGGCACGCTTTTCATCCAAAAGTGAAAATGCTGCCCCCTATCCCAAACAGGTTTTAAGGTAACTAACGCCATCCTCACACTGACTGCAAGAGAGACTTAGGGTTTGATATTTTTTAGACAGCCATAACCTAGAATACAAAATTGTACAACGGGTGGGTTTAATCCTGAATGTTGATTGGTTGGAAACCCCATTCCAGCCGGTGCCTATTCCACAAGTTACCACCGGCTAAATCTATGATGTTAACATGCCTATTTACTCTGTTCCACCTGACTGCGCAATACACTCTCTCGTCAGCCCAGCCAGGCAATTTATAAATGTAATCTCCACTATAAAATCATCTCCGACATTTGCAACATTGTTTCAATATTCAAATTCAAGTCAGGAGTCGGGATGAAACAGACAGGCAGGAAGCTATTCTCAGCCAGTCGAAATCATGAATCAGCATAATTTGTATGGATATATACAAAGAAATATCAATAGAAAACGGGTAAACGAAATGAAGTGCTGCTAGTTGACAGTCTTTCCAGCTACAGTTTGAACTGTACTATACTTGCTATACTTAACGACTGGATTGCGTCTCTGGCAATCGAACCAATAGAACCAACGACCAGCCTACTAAATTTGTGTCGGTACTATATCTTGTGGAATTATTCAATAGTATGAATAAATTAATCAAAATACATTTTTTATGAAAATATGTAAATCATTATTTGAATATGTTGGTAACCCATTGTATAAAAGAGGTAATGCCCTCAAAGCCGGTGTTTGGAGGATCTATTGGCACAGTTTGCCGGCCCTCGATTTCGTCTCTGGCTTAACACCCATGCCAATATATCCTTCAAACACCGGGTTCTCTGCCATTATCACTTAAATGTCATGTACCGACATGCAGTAAATCCTCTGTAAACACCCCCTGTTTAATTATACATGTCGATACCTCTCATCCAGAGTTCTACAATCTCAGTGTGTGTGTGTGTGTGTGTGTGTGTGTGTGTGTGCGTGTGTGTGCGCGTGCGCATGAGTAAACTTGCTCCAGGTGGAAGAGTTTTTGAGAGCCCTGGGGAAGGAAACATTGTGTATTTGATGTGATTTGTCATGTTGAATTGCAAATCCTTGACACAACAGAGAGCACTGGAACATCTGAAGGTAACAATATCCATGAAGTAGAGAAGAAGGTAGCTACGTAACACAGTGCCAAAATATCCTTTGTAGAAGTGATGACATAAGAAGGTAGACAGAACACGTATGGGGATCCATCTCAAAGTTACAGTATGAGGTTGGCATTATAATGGTTTCTGGTGATCTGTTATATAAATAGATTTATGGTATAGAAATTAATTTGTGGGCATTTAACATGTGACTTCAAATGGATATGGTGGCATTATATTACATTCTCTTCAAGCAGCATGTTGTCATTATTCAGGAAGAATCCATAATCACAACCCATAATCTCATAATCCATAATATAATTGAGCAGCATACAGTCCCAGTTAATATCTTAATTCAATTCCACAAGACCTCACATGGCTTCCTCTACCCTTACATGGCTTAATTGATAAACCGGGACTTGTATCAGGGATAAATTTATGCTAATTGTGTGTGTGTGTGTGTGTGCCTGCACTTGTGTGTGTGTGTGTGTGTGTGTGTGTGTGTGAGTGTGTTTATTGGCAAACAGAATGAAATTAGTGATGGTGCTTGATGGCTCTTTGATATTAATGAAGTAAAAGGTTTGAAGACGGAGGGGCGGTGTCATCAGACTAACCTGGGTTGTCATGGCGAGGCTGACGTAGAGCGGGCCACACAGAGCACACCTGCTGTTATTTTGAGCACCGACCGACCGTTAATTTGGGAGCTCCGGTTTCTGCTCTCTGTCACTCAGGGCAGATGGAGGGGGAGAGTTAGCCTGGAGGTTGCTTGTGATGGTGTGTGGAACAAGGCCCAATGGCAGAGGATGAGGGGCCACTCTAACTAGTCAGACCCCCTTTCAACCCCTGACAAGTGTCCATCTGCATCCAACAACTCTTTCTGGGGTCCAGCAACATTAAGGCAGTCATGTAAAATGTAAAAGATTTCTTGACATTTCATTTCATAACACTTTACCCAATTAATTTAGTGTGTTTCCTCATGCTGATGTTTTTCCTGGAGAGAAGTGACTTCTTTGCTGCCCTTCTTGACGCCAGGCCATCCTCCAAAAGTCTTCGCCTCACTTGTCAATGGTGTATTGGAAGCGAAGTCAGGTGCAGGAATTCAGGGTATAATGAACAGGTGCACTATTATTATTGTTCCAAAATCGAGAGCACTACATAAATCAAACATGCTCAAAAAACGGAACATAAAAGTAAAGCGCGTCAAACTAACACCACATAACATGAAACAATTACACATAAAACATGATGGGAACCAGAGGGTTAAATACAAGTAGATTGATGGGAAAATGAAAACCAGGTGTGTATGGAAACAAGACATAACAAATGGATATATGAAAAATGGAGCAGCGATGGCTAGAAAGCCGCTGACGTCGATCGCCGAACGCCGCCCGAACAAGGAGAGGAGCCGACTTCGGAGGAAGTCGTGACATCACTGTGCGTGCAGATGCACTCACACCAGCCTGCTGCTATTCCTGAGCAAGCTCTGTACTGGTGGTGCCCTGATACTGCAGCTGAATCAACTTTAGGAGACGGTCCTGGCACTTGCTGGACTTTTTTCTTCACAACAATTGAACCACTCTCCTTGAAGTTCTTGATGATCTAATAAATGGTTGATTTAGGTGCAATCTTACTGGCAGCAATATCCTTGCCTGTGAAGCCCTTTTTGTGCAAAGCAATGATGACGTCACATGTTTCCATGAAGGTAACCATGGTTGACAGAGGAAGAACAATGATTCCAAGCACCACCCTCCTTTTGAAGCTTCCAGTCTGTTATTCGAACTCAATCAGCATGACAGAGTGATCTACAGCCTTGTCCTCGTCAGCACTCACACCTGTGTTAACGAGAGAATCACTGACATGATGTCAGCTGGTCCTTTTGTGGCAGGGCTGAAATGCAGTCAATGTTTTTGGGGGATTCAGTTCATTTGCCTGGCAAAGAGGGACTTTGCAATTAATTGCAATTCATCTGATCGCTCTTCATAACATTCTGGGGTATATGCAAATTGCCATCATACAAACTGAGGAAGCAGACTTTGTGATAATTCATATTTGTGTCATTCTCAAAACTTTTGGCGACAACTGTATGTTTTGACCAATCCAGGGTTACTCCAAGCAGTTTAGTAACCTCAACTTGCTCAATATACACCTTATTTATTACAAGATTTAGTTGAGGTTTATGGTTTAGTGAAAGATTTGTCCCAAATATAATGCTTTTAATTTTTGAAATATTTACGACTAACTCTTTGCCACCCATTCTGAAACTAACTGTAGCTCTTTGTTAAGTGTTGCAGGGTAGTAGCTGACATCCGCATGCATAGACACGCTGGCTTTACTCAAGGAAGAAAAAAGTAAGGGGCCTAGACAGCTGCCCTGGGGAATTCCTGATTCTATCTGGATTATGTTGGCTTCAATTAAGGAACACCCTCTGTGTTCTATTAGACAGGTAACTCTTTATCCACAATATAGCAGGTGGTGTAAAGCCATAACACATGTTTTTCCATCAGCAGACTATGAACAATAATGTCAAAAGCTGCACTGAAGTCTAACAAAACAGCTCTCTCTTTTTATCATAAATTTCTCTCAGCCAATCATCAGTCAATTGTGTAAGTGCCATGCTTGCTGAATATATATATATATATATATATATATATATATATATATATATATATATATATATTTACAGTAAAATAGAATCTATCTGGTCAAACACAATATTTTCAAAAGTTTACTATGGGTTGGTAACAGGCTGATATTTTAGCCAGTAAAGGGGGCTTTACTATTCTTGGGTAGGGGAATTACTTTTGCTTCCCTCCAGGCATGAGTGCATACACTTTCTAGTAGGCTTAGATTGATGATATGGCAAATATTATCCTCAGTAATTTTCCATCCAAGTTGTCAGACCCCAGTGGCTTGTCATTGTTGATAGACAACAATCATTTTCCCACATCTTCCACATTCCCGTTACGGAATTCAAAAGTACAATGGTTGTCTTTCATAATTTGATCAGTTATACTTGGATGT
This sequence comes from Oncorhynchus mykiss, assembly GCF_057628025.1. Lineage (NCBI taxonomy): Eukaryota > Metazoa > Chordata > Actinopteri > Salmoniformes > Salmonidae > Oncorhynchus > Oncorhynchus mykiss. Next base: position 17,454,854 of record NC_143025.1, read on the forward strand.
GTAGCATCAGCGTTTGTTGCTGGCATGTCATGCCTGGGTTTGCTTATCTTGCCAATTAAAAAATATTTAAAGTAATTGGCAATATCAGTGGGTTTCGTGATGAATGAGTATGCTTTGTATGCATCGCGGAAGTTAGAGTAGCAGTGGGTATTGAGCATGCGTGTAGCGTAATCAATATGCTGGAAGAATTTAGGTAGACTTGTTCTCAAATTTGCTTTGTTTAAATCCCCAGCTACAATAAATACAGCCTCAGGATGTAAGGTTTCCAGTTTGCATATAGTCCCGTGAAGTTCCTGGATGGCCGTCTTGGTGTCTGCTTGAGGGGGAATGTACACAGCTGTGACTATAACTGACCAGAATTCTCTTGGTAGGTAAAATGGCAGGCACTTGATTGTAAGGAAGTCTAGATCGGGTGAGCAGAAGTACTTGAGTTCCTGTATATTGTTATGATTACACCATGAGTCGTTAATCATAAAGCATACACCCCCGCCTGTCCTTTTTCCAGAGAGGTGTTTATCTCTGTCGGCGTGATGCATGGAGAAGCCTGGTGGCTGAACCGATTCCGACAAAATATCCCGAGAGAGTTATGTTTCCATGAAACAGAGAATGCTACAATCTCTGATGTCTCTCTGGAAGGCAACCCTTGCTTGAATTTCATTTACCTTGTTGTCAAGGTATTTACCTTGTTGTCCTGGGTGGTGGTCGAACAGAGGATCCGCTTCGGGAAAGTCGTATTCCTGGTCGTAATGTTGGTAAGTTGACGTTGCTCTTATACCCAATAGTTCTTCCCGGCTGTACGTAGTAAGACTTAAGATTTCCTGGGGTAACAATGTAAGAAATAATACGGAAATAAACAAAATACTTTTTCCTAAGAGCTCGAAGTGAGGTGACCATCTCTGTCGGCGCCATCTCTGTTGCTCCAAAGCTTTTTACTATCATTTTTTTATGTCACTGAGCTTTGTTTCATAGTATAGTTTCTTCTCCTTTTTAATTCAGTTTACTCACATGATTTCTCAATTTGCAGTACGTCTGCCAATTGACTGTGCAGCTAGACTTATTTGCCATTCCTTTTTCCTCATCCCTTTCAACCATGCAACTTTTCAATTCCTCATCAATTCATAGGGATTTAACAGTTTTTACAGTCATTTTTTTAATGGGTGCGTGCTTATTAGTAACTGGAATAAGCAATAAATGTAGCTTCTGTTGGTCCTCATGACACGCCACAGACCACCAAATTGTAACGGTTCTCGTCCCCCTCTTCTGAGGAGGAGTAGCGAGAAGGATCGGAGGACCAATTTGCAGCGTGGTAAGTGTTCATGATGTAATATTTAATTAATCAAATTGAACAGAACACTGGAACAAAACAATAAACGTGAATAAACGAAAACCGAAACAGTCCTGTCTGTCGACATACACAAAGACAGAAAATAAACACCCACAAAACACAGGTGAAAAAAGGCTACCTAAGTATGATTCTCAATCAGAGACAACTAACGACACCTGCTTCTGATTGAGAACCATACTAGGCCGAACACAGAAACCAACATAGAAAAACCAACATAGACTGCCCAGCCCAACTCACGCCCTGACCATACTAAAACAAAGACAAAACAAAGGAACTAAGGTCAGAACGTGACACAAATATTCTTTACATCAACAACATAAGAATCATAACAAAACGTATTGTATTACCTCTTATACACTGTATTAGGCCAAGCCTTTGGTTTTCCTAGATATGGCTACCATATTGTGATCACTACATCCGATGGATTTGGATAACGCTTTGAAGCAAATTTCTGAAGCATTAGTAAAGATGTGATCAATACATGTTGATGATTTCATTCCTAAGCTCTTTGTAACTACCCTGGTAGGTTGACTCATAACCTGAACCTGGTTACAGGCACTAGTTACAGTTGACTGTGATACGCACTTCTAGGAGTAGTGGGTGCGGAGTCAGGCGCAGAGAGCAGAGGGTAAAGGACAATCGTGTTTATTCCGGCACAGAAAATGGTCACGCCAAAACACCAGGCGCATACAAATGACCGGCCCAAAAACAGGACCCAAACAGTCCGGAGAAAACAAGAAAATAGCACAACCACAAAAATGAACAGAGGAACAAGCCCGCACAAAAGCCGGCGGGCATAACTGGCTTAAATAGCCCTAACCAAAACCTAAACAAGAAACAGGTGCAACCAATAAGACAAAACTAACAGAAAAGGAAAAGGGGATCAGTGGCAGCTAGTAGACTGGTGACGACGACCGCTGAGCGCCGCCCGAACAGAAAAAGGAGCCACCTTCGATGGGAGTCGTGATAGACTGGCTTTCATCAAGCTGCTTTCATCAAGCTGCATCAAGCTGCTTGATGAAAGCCAGTCAATATTTAAATCATGAAGAAAATATACCTCTCTGTTGATATCACATACATTATCAAGCATTTCACAAATGTTATCCAGATACTTACTGTTAGCACTTGGTGGTCTATAGCAGGGACACAGGCCCCCATCCTTCTTTCCCACGAAGAAGAAGCCTGGGCCAGCTGGGGAGGGTTGATGAATGAAGCCTGCCTCCAGCGACTCCCGTGGACATAGTCATCCATGGCTGCTGCTTCAGGGGCTGAAAGGGAGTAAAGACGGCCCCAGGGAGGGGTGGAGCTAGGTAGGAGCTCTATGGCACAGTCGTATGGTCGATGAAGAGGGAGGATGGCGGCTTGCTTCATACTGAAGGATTTCCGAATGTCGAAGTATTTGGGAGGGAGAGCGGAGAAGTCTGCAGGGGTACGTGGCAGGCTCTTGGTGAAGGTCTTAGGCATTTAGTCTGGCAGTCCTTTCCCCAGTCTAGTAGGTGTCCCGTGGATGAGGAGAATAGTGGGATATGCTGCACTAACCAGATGAACTGTAGGATAAGGGGATTCTTGGGAGCAGTGATCAGAAAAAAAGAGAGCCTCTGAGTGGTTCACCCTAACCTGAAGTTGATATTCCTCCTGGCCGGAGCCAATGGGGCTCTGAGGGCTTAAATCTGCAGAGGGATGGGGGATTTCCTTCAAGGAATTTGTAATTGGTCCTGATCTACAAAATTATCCGCTGCCCCAGAGTTCACGAAGGCTTGAATTTGGTGCTGATGGTTGTCCCAGTGGAGGGTGCCGAGTATTGACAAGTGGTGACTGGGCAGTCTGAGGGTCACTGCACAGCTCGTCAGGGTCTCCATCTGTCCTGGCGAGCCCTGGAGTTTCATGTCGGTTCTGGGCATGTAGAGTGGAGATGGCCAAGACTTCTGCAGTAGAGGCAGCAGCCTTTGTGCATGAGCCTTTCGCGTTTCTGTATGCTCAGACGTGTGCGTCCCAGCTGCATGGGCTCCTCAGAGCTTGGCTCGGGGGGCTTGGGGTACTCAGGGACCTGGGATACTGGGGCGCTGTCTCACTTGTTCTCGGATGTGGATGTCAATTTTGATTGCCAGTGTTTTCAGGGACTTGAGGTCCTCTCCCAGTTCCCGAGAGGCCAGTTCATCCCTGATGGAGTTAGACAGACCTTGGTGGAAGGCGGTGACCAACGCCTCTATATTCCACCAAGTCTCAGTGGCGAGGGTGCGGAAATCAGTGGCGAAGTCGACCACTGTGTCGCCCCTTGGCCGACTGGGTGGTCGAATACTCGTCGCAACTCGGAAGTGAAGGCTGATATGGAGCTGCAAGATGTTGGTTGCTATTCCCAGACCGCCGTTGCCCACACCAGGGCTTTGCCCGAGGGTAGGGAAATGATGTAGGCGATCTTGGTCAAATGGGTGTGAAACGAGGAGGGCTGTAGCTCAAACACCAGCAAGCACTGAGTGAGGAACCCCTTGCATCTTCCCGGGTAGCCGTCATGCCTCTCAGGGGCTGGAATCTTGGTTTCCCGGTGCAGGTTCCCTGGGGGATCTACGGCGATGACTGGAGCTCTGGGCCCTGAGACTTGGACAGTGGGTCCTCCTGGGTTGGGGGTGCGCACTGGTCAGAGGGAGTTGGTAAGTGCCTGGAGAGTCTCAGATATTTGGGAGAGTTGTTTTTGCTGCCACCCCATCAGTGTTCCTTGGTGGGCTATGAGGTTCTTGATCTGGTCGATCTCTGCTGGGTTCATGTTGGAGGCGGAAGCTTGCTGTGATGTGATGTGGTAGAACACAGGAGCAGAAAAGAGAACCAGACGAGGAACCAGTGGTTTAGGAAAAAACGTAAATACTATACTGGAAAAAGTTCAACAGAAAGTACAAAGCAAAACTGGGAAAACAACAAACACTAAGACTCGAACTCACTCAGGAGACAACGCACAAAGCTAACAAATCAAGCTTCTGCAAATGGTGACAGAAAAAATACCTCTATGAAAAGGAAATCATAATAAGTAACTGAAAACACCTGAGTGCCATAATAGTCTCTAGGGAGGTCTCTGCTGCACTCTGGTGACAGGTGGAACCATGCCAACAACAAATACAATACGGTCTACAGTGTTGCAGTGTGCTTGCAGAGCATGTGTGAAATGTTCTGTTTTTGTTTCCTTTACTTTTCACAAGGCAAATATGTTGATATGCTATTATCATTAACAACAGTTGCTTCTGGATGTTGTGCAATTTTACTGGCTTGGCATTACTGTTGTTGATTGGTGCCCATTGTTGCTAAAATAAGTATGTGTATTGTTTTGAACCATTCATGTGTTTGTCAAGCCTTGCTCACACTGGCAGCTAGTTGACTGCTGTGGCTAGCCAAAAATGACATGTTTTGAAATTTGGATCATCTTATCCTTTGAGGTTTTAAAAGTGTTCTTACACTATGATTCCAAACACTCAAAGCAACTGGAAGACATCCATGGCTGGCATTGTTGTCACCTTAGCTTGCTACACAACAACTTCTGAGTGATAAGAAGCACAAGCACTATCACCAATCAGCCTACACCACTGTACACACGCCCGCCCACCCACCATTACCATGACACCCACCATTACCATGACAAGTAGCATAGCCATGTTAGCAAATTACTACATTCTGAACATACACAAATCTAACTTGGTCAATTGTAACTTGCTGTTTAGACAGTCAGTATTACAAAAATGATTTGTAAAACAAACTGATTTGAGCATTAAGGTCTGCAGTGTGAACAAGGCTATAGTTACGCTGCGAAGACCTTTGGCTGCAACCAGCCAATCTCGAAGAGTCATCACAGGACTATACTGTACAGTACATCCACTGCGCTTCCCCTTCAGACCTAAACACCATGGTACACTGACAACAGATACAGAATGCTAGACAAATGACCCACAGGAATCATGGTGAGAAGGGTGGACGGAAGGGAGTAAGTGAAGCTATTCTAGTGCATTGAATCCTCATCGTTTCAGGCATCAATTTGTCTGGAAATAGCCTTTGTCAGGGAAATGATTGCAGGCGTGAAAGAGTGGAGAGGCCGTGTGTGTGTGTGTGTGTGTGTGTGTGTGTGTGTGTGTGTGTGTGTGTGTTTGTGTGTGGAGGCAGACATTTGGATGTATCTTCTTTGTTTCTAGAGAGAAAGTGAGGCTCTGTGGCTAACCAGGTGGTGTGAAAATGCAGGGTTATTATGTGTGACCTGATCTGGAACCTGACAGAGTTCTGATTCTAAATGACTGCATGATCTGGAACCAAACAGAGTTCTGATTCTAAAGTACTGCATGATCTGGAACCAAACAGAGTTCTGATTCTAAAGTACTGCATGATCTGGAAACCAACAAGAGTTCTGATTCTAAATTACTGCATGATCTGGAACCAAACAGAGTTCTGATTCTAAAGTACTGCATGATCTGGAAACCAACAGAGTTCTGATTCTAAATGACTGCATGATCTGGAAACCAACAGAGTTCTGATTCTAAATGACTGCATGATCTGGAACCAAACAGAGTTCTGATTCTAAATGACTGCATGATCTGGAACCAAACAGAGTTCTGATTCTAAAGTACTGCATGATCTGGAACCCAACAGAGTTCTGATTCTAAATGACTGCATGATCTGGAACCAAACAGAGTTCTGATTCTAAATGACTGCATGATCTGGAACCAAACAGAGTTCTGATTCTAAAGTACTGCATGATCTGGAACCAAACAGAGTTCTGATTCTAAAGTACTGCATGATCTGGAAATCAACAGAGTTATGATTCTAAATGACTGCATGATCTGGAAGCCAACATAGTTCTGATTCTAAAGTACTGCATGATCTGGAACCCAACAGAGTTCTGATTCTAAATGACTGCATGATCTGGAACCAAACAGAGTTCTGATTCTAAATGACTGCATGATCTGGAACCAAACAGAGTTCTGATTCTAAAGTACTGCATGATCTGGAACCAAACAGAGTTCTGATTCTAAAGTACTGCATGATCTGGAAATCAACAGAGTTCTGATTCTAAATGACTGCATGATCTGGAAGCCAACATAGTTCTGATTCTAAATGACTGCATGATCTGGAACCAAACAGAGTTCTGATTCTAAATAACTGCATGATCTGGAACCAAACAGAGTTCTGATTCTAAAGTACTGCATGATCTGGAACCCAACAGAGTTCTGATTCTAAATGACTGCATGATCTGGAACCAAACAGAGTTCTGATTCTAAATAACTGCATGATCTGGAACCAAACAGAGTTCTGATTCTAAAGTACTGCATGATCTGGAACCCAACAGAGTTCTGATTCTAAATGACTGCATGATCTGGAACCCAACAGAGTTCTGATTCTAAATGACTGCATGATCTGGAACCAAACAGAGTTCTGATTCTAAATGACTGCATCCCCTCATCTGACTCTCTGACAATACCTTGTAGAAATAGTCTTCTCTACTACTGTTTTGTCTCGTTTGATATATGTGAAGTCTATGAAAAGGATCTTAATCCCTCATTATATTCTGCATTCATTTGTGGTATATCTTTTCAGATTCTCCTTTCTATGTTTAAAGACATGTATTTCCCTTGAAATGTACAGTGTGTCATTACAGGCCCTTTTCTCCCCTAATAATCTTTGATGGATCACATGCTTTGGGAGTGGGCCATTTAATGTGATTTCTAATGAGAAATGCTCTCTCTCTCTGTGATGCTTTCATGCCTGAGACTAAACCCTCTGCTCTCTGAGAGATTAGAATTTAATCACACAGCCTGGTCTCATAGACTAGACGTAACATTGTAAAAGTAAATCCTAGACACTGAAATTAGTATGATACTGTATGTTATGTTTGTATGGTTACATGAGACAGAATGTTACATAACCTTTTCACACGTACCAACACACGGGTGTGATCCTGCTACAGTGGTCTCTGTAGCTTATGATCAAACTGGTGTGATTAGAACGCGTATTTAGAACGTCCAGTTTTGAATGGCGCAACAATCAGCATTTGAGCTGGCCACACAGTTTTTTCAGAAACATTTAGCACAAAAACAGTCCTCACAAAGTTATGTCCAGAATGTGAGCAGTTTATTTTTGGATGCAATGTTCAGACATTCACAGAGGAAGCTACAGCATAACACAATCTTCCAAATCGGAAAAATGTAGGCTACATTTGTCCTAGCGCTAACTGAGAAAAGATTGATGTAACACAAGCGGTCATATTTTTATCATTCTCAGCTGACAGAAACTACAATATGAATTAGCTAATAGCAATTACTATTTATAATGAATCACATTATGGGTGAGCTCACCATTGATTGAAATAATTGAGTAAAACACTTTGTAGAAATGGAAAGTAATCCGATGATGGGTAGTTTGTGCACGCTGCCATGCCTGTTTTTTTCTCACATCAACCAAATATAATAAGAGGAGACAAGATGAGTTTGGTCTGTTTATAGTATGCACGTTGAAGGGGTTGTGTTGTCCCTTCATTCACTTCCGGAAGTTTACCCGAAAGATGAGTGAACCATTCCTTCACCTCATTATAACATCTTTGGTCTGGCAGATTACGTGACACCCAGAATACATTGTATAATGTCAACAAATACGGCGCCACACATAGCTGGCAAATAGCTTAGGTCATTATAATCAGTGCAACCTTCAGAAAAGTATTTTACACACATCATATGTGTCCATTACAATATATGCAAAAATCGGAATGCATTATTTGTTACCAGTAATTGAAAATGTGAATAAAACTGTAAATACATTATGCTCCATACATACATACTGTATGTACAGTAGACATGCCTACAGTAGACATGACAACACGATATACAGAAAATAAGGAACTTACTTTGACAGGAACACACACATGTCCAAAGTTATTATATGTAAGTAAAGCAACAAGGAAGGCAAAGCGAGTGGCAGCAAGAAAATGTTCCAATTCTTGCAAAACTGAGCAAATATATGCATACTTGTCCTGCTCAAACATGAGTGATGTGCAGTGGGTTCGCCTGGAAGAGAGAAGTTTATCTGGCTCAGGAAAGCCTCAAACATAAATTGTCCTCAACGCTGAAATGGATTACTTCTCTGTGAATTAATGAGGAGGCGGAACACACCTCAATTCAAACTGTTAGAAAAAAAAAAAATAGAAAATAATTTGAAATTGACAAGTTGAAACATAGCCTATAGTTAATTAGCAGGCAGCGTGTGTTGCGTAATAATCACATTTTGGAACAGTGAGTGCATTCTGACATCACCTGCATAAAACAACTCACGCTGGGGTGAATGTTAAAGATATTTGGAACTCACGTGTGAAAAGGTTAAAACAAAAATTAAAGTAGAGTGGTTGGTTGGGATGGATGGGTAGACGTGTAACGCAAACAACTAGCAATCCAAATGTTGCGTGTTTGAATTTCAACAACAACATTAGCATTTTAGCTAATTAGCAACTGCTTAGCATGTTAGCTAACCCTTCCCCTTAACCCTTTAACCTAACTTCTAACTCTACCCTGAACCATAACCCTAACGTTAGCATTAGCCACCTAGCCAACTAGCTAAGGTTAGCCACACCAAATGTGGAATTCGTAATATATAACACGATTAGCAAATTCCTAACATATTGTATTAATTCCAATTTGTAACATATCGTACAGATTGTGATTCGTAACATATCGTGGATGATGGTCATCCACGAATGAATACATAACACATGAAACATAACATATCATACTTATTTGAGTGTACCAAATTTAAATTTGCTATGTTACGTCTACCCCTGAGTTCAGGTTGAATCAAAATGGTATTACAGCAGACTAGAGCAGTCTGTCTCTCAGCTCGCCGAGACAGATTTATTGACATTCCCTCCAAATGCCATTTGACCATTTTTCTTCACAACAGTGCGAGAGATAACAAGAGAGAGCCTGTTTGTAGACGTGTCAACTGAGATTTAAATAACTCACATATTATTGTCCTCCTCACTTCGGATCAAACTTTGATTCATCATTAGGCTCATTAAAGGGGAATAAAGAAAGAGAAAGAGAGAGCGAGAGAAATGAAGAGAACGTTTAGTAGGAGTTCAACGGCAGGAAATAGGAACCAGATGTCCTGGCCCCACTTTCCTGGTCGTAAAAAGCATTTTTGTATATTTTTATTTCTAATAACTGGGCTCCGTGCCTTGTGGTCATTTTCAGACACGGTCTTCAGTCCTTACTGGCAAACAAACACTGAAGCAATTAAGTAATAGCTAAATATCCAACCTAGACCACTGCAAACATTTATACTGAACAGCAATATAAATGCAACATGCAACAATGTCAATGATTTTACTGAGTTACAGTTCATATAAGGAAATCAGTCAATTCAAAGAAATTAATTAAGCCCTTATCTATGGATTTCACATGACTGGGCAGGGGTGCAGCCATAGGTGGGCCAGGGAGGGCACAGGCCTGTCATGCCAAATAATGCCTCCCAGCCAAAAAGTGTCCCCCTCTGCGGCACAATGGGATTTGATAACTATTAGTGTCCGTTGCTATATCAATGGTGTGATGACCTAAAGATTAGAAGTTTGAAGATCATTACAGCCTAAATTACGTTATTTTCATCATCGCTATGCAAACAAGTATTTGTTTAGCTAATAAAATGAAAACATTACTTCCAACTACTTTTGGGTACCTTGTTAACATTACAACATGAACTCCATGTCTTACACATTACTACGTTCAGAAGAAAAAAAACGTGTAATCTGCTTGATATTAAAGTTACTTACCTTACAGATCATGAAGACAGCTAATTTCCACTCCATTCGTATGCAAATCCATTTGATTCATACACTGGTTTGTCTGGCTGTCATGTTTTTATTTTATTTTAACCTGTCATTCACTTATCTACACTGAAATAATATCATTTCAGTAGTTCTCTATTATGATTAATTTTTTCTATCTCGCATAGCTCACTAGTACACCCTTGTGGTTGAATATATATGCATCTATTGTGAATAATGTGGAACAAATAAATAACACCAAAGGATACCTTACAACTTACAACGATGAACACCTTGTGAAACAGCTGTGAAAACCAACCTGGCAATATTTAATATTTTAATACATAAACAGTGATATTTTTTGGTACAGTTCTGTCATGAATTTGTTTTTACAGATTTATTTGTACACTCACATGGAAATTATAGACTAAAATTCTGAATTCTGGTGTGTACAATTTTCAAATCAAATCAAATTTTATTGGTCACATACACATGTTTAGCAGATGTTATTGCGAGTGTAGCGAAATGCTTGTGCTTCTAGTTCCGACAGTGCAGCAATACCTAACAAGTAATATCTAACAATTCCACAACAAATACCTAATACACACATCTAAGTAAAGGAATGGAATAATAATATATAAATATAAATATATAGATGAACAATGTCAGAGCGGGATAGGCTAAGATAATATATATAGTATAGAATACATATGAGATGATTAATGCAAGATATGCAAACCTTATTAAAGTGGCATTATTAAAGTGAGTAGTGTTCCATTTATTAAAGTGGCCAATGACTTCAAGTCTGTATGTAGGCAGCAGCCTCTCTGTGCTAGTGATGGCTGTTTAACAGTCTGATGGCATTGAGATAGAGGCTGTTTAACAGTCTGATGGCCTTGAGATAGAAGATGTTTTTCAGTCTCTCGGTCCAAGCTTTGATGCACCTGTACTGACCTCGCCTTCTGGATGGTAGCGGGATTAACAGGCAGTGGCTCGGGTGGTTGTTGTCCTTGATGATCTTTTTGGCCTTCCTGTGACATCGGATGCTGTAAATGGCCTGGAGGGCAGGCAGTGTGCCTCCGGTGATGCGTTGGGCTGAACGTCCCACACTCTGGAGAGCCCTGCGGTTGCGACCTGCAATTGTCGTACCAGGCGGTAAAATTTCGTGAGGGTTTTAGGTGACAAGCCACATTTCTTCAGCCTCCTGAGGTTGAAGAGGCGCTGTTGCGCCGTCTTCACCAGACTGTCTGTGGGGCCCCTGTGTTAAGGGGCCCCAGTGTTGAGGATCAGTGAAGTGGAGATGTTGTTTCTTACCTTTACCACCTGGGGGCGGCCCGTCAGGAAGTCCAGGACCCAATTGCACAGGGCAGGGTTGAGACTCCAGGGTCTTAAGCTTAATGATGAGCTTTGAGGATTCTATGGTGTTGAATGCTGATCTATAGTCAATGAACAGCATTCTTACATAGGTATTCCTCTTGTCCAGATGGGAAAAGGCAGTGTGCAGTGTGATGGCGATTGCATCGTCTGTGGACTTATTGGGGATCCTTGACTAGTCTCTCAAAGCACTACATGATGACACAAGTGAGTGCTATGGGGCGATAGTCATTTAGTTCAGTTTCCTATGCATTCTTGGGTACAGGAACAATGGTGGCCATCAGACTGGGCAGCAGACTGGGATAGGGAGAGATTGAATATGTCTTTTAAACACACCAGCTGGTCTGCGCATGCTCTGAAGACGCGGCTAGGGATGCCTTGTGAGGGTTAACACGTTTAAATGTCTTACTCACGTCAGGAGAGCCCACAGTCCTTGGTAGCGGGCTGCGTCGGCACTGTATTATCCTCAAAGTGGGCAAAGAAGGTGTTTAGTTTGTCTGGAAGCAAGACGTCGGTGTCCGCGATGTGGCTGGTTTTCCTTTAGTAGTCCGTGATTGTCTTTAGACCCTGTCACATACGTCTGAGTCATTGAATTGCGACTCCACTTTGTCTCTATACTGACATTTTGCTTGTTTGATTGCCTAGTGGAGGGAATGACTACTCTGTTTGTATTCTGCCATATTACCAGTCGCATTGCCAGGGTTAAATGCAGTGGTACGTGCTTTCAGTTTTGCGCGAATGCTGCCATCTATCCACGGTTTCTGGTTAGGGTAGGGTTTAATAGTCATAGAGGGCACAACTGCTCCTATACACTTCTTGTAAACTCACTCACCTATTCAACATATACTATACTATACTATACAATATTATTCTCTGAGACTACCCAGGAACATATCCCAGTCCGCGTGATCGAAACAATCTTGACGCGTGGATTCTGATTGGTCAGACCAGCGTTGAATAGTCCTTAGCATGGGTACATCCTGTTTGAGTTTCTGCCTTTAGGAATGGAGGCGCAAAATGTAGTCGTGGTCAGATTTGCTGAGAGGAGGGCGGGGGAGGGCCTTGTATGCATCTCTGAAGTAACAATCGTCCAGTGTTTTTCCAGCGCGAGTACTACAGTCAATATGCTGATAGAATTTAGGTAGCCTTTTTCTCAAATTTGCTTTGTTAAAATCCCCAACTAACATAAATTCAGCCTCAGGATATATGGTTTCCAGTTTGCATAAAGTCCAGTGAAGTTCCTTGAGGGCCGTCGTCGTATCGGCTTGAGGGGGGATATACAGGGCTGTGACAATAACCGAAGAGATTTCTCTTGGGAGATAATATGGTCGGCATTTGATTGTGAGGAATTCTAGGTCAGGTGAACAAAAGGACTTGAGTTCCTGTATGTTGTTACAATTACACCATGAGTCATTAATCATGAAACATACACCCCTGCCCTTCTTCTTCCCGGAGAGATGTTTATTCCTGTTGGCGCGATGCACTGAGAATCCAGGTGGCTGTACCGACTCCGACAGCATATCCCTAGAGAGCCATGTTTCCGTGAAACATGAGTATGTTACAATCCCTGATGTCTCTCTGGAAAGCAACCCATGCCCTGATTTCGTCAACTTTGTTATCTAGGGACTGGACATTAGCAAGTAATATAATCGGAAGGGGTGGGTGGTGTGCGCGCCTCCGAAGTCTGACTAAAAGATCGCTACGACTCCCTCTTCTCCGGCGGCGTTGTTTTGGCTCGGCCTCTGGAATCAATTAAAATGCCCTGGGTGGTGCAGACAAACTATCCTCTTCGGAGAAGTAATATTCCTGGTCGTAGTGCTGGTAAGTTGACACCGCTCTGATATCCAATAGTTCTTGCCGGCTGTATGTAATAACACTTAAGATTTCTGGGCTAACAATGTAAGAAATAATACAGAAAAACAAAATTCTGCAAAGTTTCCTAAGGACTAGAAGCGAGTAAGCCAGTGGTTGCTGTGTGGGTGGGAGGGTCTGCCTGTCACTTGTTCTCAACAGGCAGCCAGTCTCGGAAGGGGGACATGGAGAGGGAGACTGCAAAGTCCATGCACTGCTGCTCTCTTTTTTTCTGAGGGTTTGCAGTGCTAGTGTTTTTAGTTAATAACAGTAGCTGTAGATGATGTAATGAAAAGATGGAGGGTGGCTGGTAATGAAGGACATCAGGTGGATCCACGTCTGGTTGTTGGGCAGAACCCCTAGGTCCTGGAGAACAGGAGCAGAGTTAGAGAAGACAGAGACGTAAACAAGCAAACACACAGGTTACACTTTACTGTGAGAAAATGTGATGGATTAATGCAGTGCTATAAATGGGAGATATGTACTTTTCAACATTTTTGGAAGGTATAGCCTACCTTAAACTGGTCCCCCTCCGAGTCAGAGCACAGAGAATCACACTGATCCAAACTCACTGGTTCTGGTGGATGGGATACCTCCTGGGGGCTTGAACAGTCGATGGTCCTAAAGTCATTTGGAGAGGTAAATTGAAGAGGTATATTTTATAAGCTCAGCATAACTACCATTTCTTGCTTTCTCAAGTGTCACGCCCTGACCGTAGAGAGCTTCTCTATTGTGGTTTGGTCAGGGTGTGATTTGGGTGGGCATTCTATGTCCTTTTTCTTTGTTTTGTATTTCTTTGTTTTGGCCGGGTATGGTTCTCAATCAGGGACAGCTGTCTATCGTTGTCTCTGATTGGGAACCATACTTAAGTAGCTTTTTTCCACATGGGTTTTGTGGGTAGTTATTTTATGTTTAGTGTTTGCACCTTACGGGACTGTTTTGGTTTAATTTATTATTTTGTTATTTTGTATTAGTGTTCAGTTCAATAAACAAACATGAAAACTTACCATGCTGCGCTTTGGTCCGACTACTCTTCCTCATCCGACAACGAAAGCCGTTACACAAAGCTTAAAATACTTTGTCTATTGGGCGTCACCGAAGTGTAGGGCGTCAGTGCTTTCAGTTGTCGACCGTCCAACTGCTCCAACTGGAGAAGATTGTGGCTTCCACCGAGTTAACCCTAGGAAGACAGAAAAATATCAGTGTTAGGGGAAACTAAAACTAGCTTCAGGTTATTTTATCTGCAAATGCAAATAGTTAATATATGAGATTTTTTAGATTCACCTTAATAGATGGTGACCCCAGCTAGGAGCGAAGAGCAGTGAGGTTTCCCAGGTCTCGCCTTCCTTTCGTCCTTCTTCCAAACCAAGTAATTCGCCCGGATGTCGTAGCACATTGTTCCATTCTAGATTTTGCTCCCGTAGCTTTCCTTCTGTTTCTCCTGTGCCTTGTCGATGTTCAGTCTCACCTTGATTGATAACAGGAATAAATGCAATTATATTTCGTATTACAAATACATTTCTTACATGTCTCTTGGAGGGCCAGAAAATAAATTAACAACGGACTATCATTTTCACCTGGTCGAAAACCTCTACATCCTCTCAGTCCGTGCCTGAAGGTGGTCCTCGAAGGCGTTCTGATCTGGTTTGACAACTTCCACCACATCTGGTGGGGTTTCAGTGATCTGCAAGTACGTCATAGAAAAATAGCAATAGACAAACAACAACACTAAGTCAATTATGGGTAAACTGTGGGTAGAAGATGTCCATCATCGCCTTGGAGGTGGCCTGGCCAGTCTCATTGTTGATGGGTATCATACAAAACTAAAATCTCTTTTTGGTTCCAAGCACCCTTTTTAATGGGTTATACAGAAGGGAATTTAGAGTCAAGCACATTCTCTTCATTTAATAACCTTAATGGGTATTTCCCCCACACACTTGATAAAGTGATCGGTTGCCGTCAGACACCAGTTATTGCCATTCCTGAATTTCGTGAAGGGTCCGATGAGATCCACCCCTGACATTTGAAGTGGTCCGATGAGGTCCACCCCTAACATTCAAAGTGGTCCGATGAGGTGCACCCCTGACATTTAAAGTGGTCCGATGAGGTCCACCCCTAACATTTAAAGTGGTCCGATGAGGTCCACGCCTGACATTTAAAGTGGTCCGATAAGTTCCACCCCTAACATTTAAAGTGGTCCGATGAGGTCCACCCCTAACATTTAAAGTGGTCCGATGAGGTCCACCCCTGACATTTAAAGTGGTCTGATAAGGTCCACCCCTAACATTTAAAGTGGTCCGATGAGGTCCACGCCTAACATTTAAAGTGGTCTGATAAGGTCCACCCCTAACATTTAAAGTGGTCCGATGAGGTCCACCCCTAACATTTAAAGTGGTCCGATGAGGTCCACCCCTGACATTTAAAGTGGTCTGATAAGGTCCACCCCTAACATTTAAAGTGGTCCGATGAGGTCCACGCCTAACATTTAAAGTGGTCTGATAAGGTCCACCCCTAACATTTAAAGTGGTCCGATGAGGTCCACCCCTAACATTCAAAGTGGTCCGATGAGGTCCACCCCTGACATTTAAAGTGGTCTGATAAGGTCCACCCCTAACATTTAAAGTGGTCCGATGAGGTCCACGCCTAACATTTAAAGTGGTCTGATAAGGTCCACCCCTAACATTTAAAGTGGTCCGATGAGGTCCACCCCTAACATTTAAAGTG
Organism: Oncorhynchus mykiss; assembly: GCF_057628025.1. NCBI lineage: Eukaryota > Metazoa > Chordata > Actinopteri > Salmoniformes > Salmonidae > Oncorhynchus > Oncorhynchus mykiss. The sequence goes on from NC_143025.1 coordinate 17,470,924, forward strand.
GTCCGATGAGGTCCACCCCTAACATTTAAAGTGGTCCGATGAGGTCCACCCCTAACATTCAAAGAGAAGATTAATTTATTCTTACCAAATCTGTATCATACAGTATGCAGATTTTCATATTTGTCAGGATACTGACACACACACACACACTCAACTCCGGCGCCACAGTCTTCCTCCTCTCAAACTTCTGGCAGGATAGAAAGGGTACTGACCTTTAAGCAAAAAGTGACAAATTAAAACATTGTGTGGTCTCCGATATGACATTTATTGAAATCAAAATAATTTCAGATATAATAGAATGTGATTGATAAACAAAAGGTTATTTAACTTACCAAACATTCCACCTCCTTGACAATTCTCCATCAGAAGAAGCGTCAGTTGATTTTGGCAATCATGTGCTTCACTCCGAAATGGCCAACATGTATCTCGGTCAGCATGGCCTCCTTCTCCTCCTTAGTAAAAATCACTCTCCTGTGTGGATGGCAATCCTTCCCCCGTTGATACATACAGTGCCTTGCGAAAGTATTCGGCCCCCTTGAACTTTGCGACCTTTTGCCACATTTTAGGCTTCAAACATAAAGATATAAAACTGTATTTTTTTGTGAAGAATCAACAACAAGTGGGACACAATCATGAAGTGGAACGACATTTATTGGATATTTCAAACTTTTTTAACAAATCAAAAACTGAAAAATTGGGCGTGCAAAATTATTCAGCCCCTTTACTTTCAGTGCAGCAAACTCTCTCCAGAAGTTCAGTGAGGATCTCTGAATTATCAAATGTTGACCTAAATGACTAATGATGATAAATACAATCCACCTGTGTGTAATCAAGTCTCTGTATAAATGCACCTGCACTGTGATAGTCTCAGAGGTCCGTTAAAAGCGCAGAGAGCATCATGAAGAACAAGGAACACACCAGGCAGGTCCGAGATACTGTTGTGAAGAAGTTTAAAGCCGGATTTGGATACAAAAAGATTTCCCAAGCTTTAAACATCCCAAGGAGCACTGTGCAAGCGATAATATTGAAATGGAAGGAGTATCAGACCACTGCAAATCTACCAAGACCTGGCCGTCCCTCTAAACTTTCAGCTCATACAAGGAGAAGACTGATCAGAGATGCAGCCAAGAGGCCCATGATCACTCTGGATGAACTGCAGAGATCTACAGCTGAGGTGGGAGACTCTGTCCATAGGACAACAATCAGTCGTATATTGCACAAATCTGGCCTTTATGGAAGAGTGGCAAGAAGAAAGCCATTTCTTAAAGATATCCATAAAAAGTGTCGTTTAAAGTTTGCCACAAGCCACCTGGGAGACACACCAAACATGTGGAAGAAGGTGCTCTGGTCAGATGAAACCAAAATTGAACTTTTTGGCAACAATGCAAAACGTTATGTTTGGCGTAAAAGCAACACAGCTGAACACACCATCCCCACTGTCAAACATGGTGGTGGCAGCATCATGGTTTGGGCCTGCTTTTCTTCAGCAGGGACAGGGAAGATGGTTAAAATTGATGGGAAGATGGATGGAGCCAAATACAGGACCATTCTGGAAGAAAACCTGATGGAGTCTGCAAAAGACCTGAGACTGGGATGGAGATTTGTCTTCTAACAAGACAATGATCCAAAACATAAAGCAAAATCTACAATGGAATGGTTCAATAATAAACATATCCAGGTGTTAGAATGGCCAAGTCAAAGTCCAGACCTGAATCCAATCGAGAATCTGTGGAAAGAACTGAAAACTGCTGTTCACAAATGCTTTCCATCCAACCTCACTGAGCTCGAGCTGTTTTGCAAGGAGTAATGGGAAAAAATGTCAGTCTCTCGATGTGCAAAACTGATAGAGACATACCCCAAGCGACTTGCAGCTGTAATCGCAGCAAAAGGTGGCGCTACAAAGTATTAACTTAAGGGGGCTGAATAATTTTGCACGCCCAATTTTTCAGTTTTTGATTTGTTAAAAAAGTTTGAAATATCCAATAAATGTCGTTCCACTTCATGATTGTGTCCCACTTGTTGTTGATTCTTCACAAAAAAATACAGTTTTATATCTTTATGTTTGAAGCCTGAAATGTGGCAAAAGGTCGCAAAGTTAAAGGGAGCCGAATACTTTCGCAAGGCACTGTATGATTGCCTAATAAGTTGGAAGAGAAGAGTTGTTGAAATACTCTAGTCTAAGTACATTTGCACTGCTGTCTTTATCTCTCTGTTTCTCTCTCTCCATCTCTCTGTCTGTCTTCCACTCTCTTCCCACCTCTCTCTCAACCTTTCTTTCACACTTTCTCTCCCCCCCCCCCCCCCCCCGACTTCAACTGTATGTCTGTTATATTGAGCTAGATACCTCAATATAACAGACATACAGTTGAAGTCGGAAGTTTACATACACTTAGTCATAAAAACTTGTTTTTCTCCCAATCCCAAAACTGGCAGGGTAAAACTGTCTTCTTCCCCTGAGCAAGGCAGAAGATGTGGATGTCGATCTAGGCAACCCCCTAAACCTCTCTGATTCAGAGGTTGGGCTAAATGCGGGAGACACATTTCAGTTGAATGCATTCAGTTGTACAACTGACTAGGTATCCCCCTTTCCTATAAGTGAGAAACCTACATGAAAAGTATAGACCATTGTAGTGGAAATTTCCTGTATTTACCAAATCATGAGAGCAAACCACACACAAGTCAGAGCTATCATAAAGTCCATATTTAATTACATGAGCTCCATCACAACCCTGTGACTCTCAGATCAATTCAGTGTCTATAAATTCATTCTCTGAGAGTCCTTACACATTGCAACTGAGATCCTTTATAGCAAAGACACACATGGCCAGACAGCATTGGCTATAAATTATCGTTCAGCTTTGTCTCCTAAACTATGTTCTTATCTCGCTCTCAGGACCATAAAACAAAACCTCATCAACAGGCATAAATCAAATACACCCCTCCTGGACAAGATCACAGAGACACAGTGAATGGCACACATACATTGTGGAGCCAAGAGATAATTGGTTTAAAAGATATGTTTACATATGAAGACAAGCTTGACCTCTCCCCTCTCTGCAGCCCAAGTAACTGAATCCTGACAGAGAACAGATAACTGCAAATGGCCACCACTATAGTACAACAAGATACATTCTGATGAGAAGTAACTCACAAGCATATAATGAAAATAAAACATCTTATCTATGTTACCCAACTAATTCTGATTTATCCCCAACACCATACAGTTGAAATCGGAAGTTTGCAAAAACTTAGGTTGGAGTCATTAAAATGTGTTTTTCAACCACCACAACTGTCTTGTTAACAAACTATAATTTTGGCAAGTCGGTACAATTGTTCATAGACAGATTATTTCACTTATACTTCACTGTATCACAATTCCAGTGGGTCAGAAGTTTACATAAACTAACATTTGGGTCAATTGGAGGTGTACCTGTGAATGTATTTCAAGGCCTACCTTCAAACTCATTGCCTCTTTTCTTGACATCATGGGAAAATGAAAAGAAATCAGCCAAGACCTCAGAAAAAAAATTGTAGACCTACACAAGTCTGGTTCATCCTTGGGAGCAATTTCCAAATGCCTGAAGGTACCACCTTCATCTGTACGAACAATAGTGTGCACGTATAAACACCATGGGACCACAAGGCCATCCTACCGTGTTCTGTCTCCTAGAGAATAATGTACTTTGGTGCGAAAAGTGCAAATCAATCCCAGAACAACAGCAACGGACCTTATGAAGATGCTGGAGGAAACAGGCACAAAAGTATCTATATCCACAGTAAAACATGTCCTATATCGACATAACCTGAAAGGCCGCACATCACGGAAGATGCCAATGCTCACAAACCGCCATAAAAAAACCAGACTACGGTTTGGAACTGCACATGAGGACAAAGATCATACTTTTTGGAGAAAAGTCCTGGTCTGATGAAACACAAATAGAACTGTTGTCACGCCCTGACCATAGAGAGCTGTTTATTCTCTATGTTGGTTGGGGCGTGATAGTGACTAGGGTGGGTCATCTAGGTGATTAATGGTTTATGTTGGGGTGGTATGGTTCCCAATCAGAGACATATTTAGGTAGCCATTTCCTCATTCTGCTTTGTGGGATCTTGTCTGCAGATAGTTGCCTATGTGCACACCAGTACCTTCACGTTTCATTTGGTATTTTGTTGTTTTTGTTTGGTGTTAATTTAATAAAGTATAATGTATGCCTATCACGCTGCACCTTGGTCCACTGATTTCAATGATCGTGACAACTGTTTGGTCCTATGCTGGTCATTGAAGGGGGAGGCTTGCAAGCCAAAGAACACCATACCAACCGTGAAGCACGGGGGTGGCAGCATCATGTTGTGGGAGTGCTTTCCTGCTGGAGGGACTGGTTCACTTCACAAAATAGATGGCATCATGAGGTAGGAAAATGATGTGGACATATTGAAGCAATCAAGACATCGGTCAGGAAGTTAAAGCTTGGTCGCAAATGGACAATGACCCCAAGCATACTTCCAAAGTTGTGGAAAAATGGCTTAAGTACAACAAAGTCATCCCAAAGCCCTGACCTCAATCCTATAGAAGATTTGTGGGCAGAACTGAAGAAGCATGCGTGAGCAAGGAGGCCTACAAACCTGACTCAGTTACACCAGCTCTGTCAGAAGGAATGGGCCAAAATTTACCCAACTTATTATGGGAAGCTACCAGGAACGTTTGACCCAAGTTAAACTATTTAAAGGCAATGCTTCCAAATACTAATTGAGTGTACATAAACTTCTGACCCACTGGGAATGTGATGATAGAAATAAAAGCTGGAATAAATCATTATCTCAACTATTATTCTGACATTTCACATTCTTAATATAAAGCGGTGATCTTAACTGACCTAAGACAGGTCATTTTTATTCAGATTAAATGTCAGGAATTCTGAAAAACTGAGTTTAAATGAATTTAGCTAAGGTGTACGTAAACTTCTGACTTCAAATGTAGTTATACTTGTGTCAAACACAAAGTAGATGTCCTAACTGACTTGCCAAAACTATAGTTCGTTAACAAGAAATTTGTGGAGTGGTTGAAAAACGAGTTTAAATGACTCCAACCTCAGTGTATGTAAACTTCCGACTTCAACTGTATATTAGTGGAGGCCTCCTACATGCTTCACGGTGGGAACCACACATGTGTAGATCAACCGTTCACCTACTCTGCATCTGACAAGGACATGGCGGTTGGAACCAAAAATCTCAAATTTGGACTCATCGGACCAAAGGACAGATTTTCACCGGTCTAATGTCCATTGCTAACGTTAGCTACCTAGCTGTAACTGTTATTGTTGCTGTTTGTATGTAGCTTGCACTTCAATGGCATTCCTCGAGGGGATTTTATTTTATCTTTCCAACATGTGTGACCAACTGGCATTTATTCACTGACATGTTCAACCTGTCCCTGACTGAGTCTGCAATACCAACATGTTTCAAGCAGACCACCATAGTCCCTGTGCGCAAGAACACTAAGGTAACCTGCATAAATGACTACCGACCCGTAGCACTCACATCTGTAGCCATGACGTGCTTTGAATGGCTGGTCACCATTAACCCAGAAACCCTAGTCACAATCCATTTTGCATACCGCCCCAACAGATCCACAGATGATGCAAACTCTATTGCACTCAACACTGCCCTTTCCCACCTGGACAAAATAACACCTATGTGAGAATGCTATTCATTAACTATAGCTCAGCGTTCAACACTATAGTGCCCTCAAAGCTCCTTACTAAGCTCAGGACCCTGGGACTAAACACCTCCCTCTGCAACTGGATCCTGGACTTCCTGACAGGCTGCCCTTAGGTGGTAAGGGTAGGTAACAACACGTTCGCCATGCTGATCCTTAACACGGGGGCCCCTCAGGGGTGCATGCTCAGTCCCCATCATTAAGTTTGCCGACGACACAACAGTGGTAGGGCTGATCACTGACCACGATGAGACAGCCTATAGGGAGGAGGTCAGAGACCTGGCCGTTTGGTGCCAGGACAACAACCTCTCCCTCAACGTGATCAAGATAAAGGGGATGATTGTGGACAACAGGAAAAGGAGGACCGAGCACGCCCCCATTCTCATCAACAGGGATGTAGTGGAGCAGGCTGAGAGTTTCAAGTTCCTTGGTGTCCACATCACCAACAAACTGACATACACCAAGACAGTCGCGAAGAGGATACGAAAAAACCTATTCCCCCTCAAGAGACTGAAAAGATTTGGCATGGGTCCTCAGATCCTCAAAAGGTTCTACAGCTGCACCATCGAGAGCATCCTGGTTGCATCACTGCCTGGTACGGCAACTGCTCGGCCTCCGACCACAAGGCACTACAGAGGGTAGTGCGTATGGCCCAGTACATAACTGGGGCCAAGCTTCTTGCTATCCAGGACCTCTATAGCAGGCGGTGTCAGAGGAAGGCCCTAAACATTGTCATAGGCTCCAGCCACCCTAGTCATAGACTGTTCTCTCTGCTACTGCACGGCAAGTGATACCGGAGTGCCAAGTCTAGGTACAAGAGGCTTCTAAACAGCTTCTACACCCAAGACATAAGACTCCTGAACATCTGATCAAATGGCTACCCAGACTGTTTGCATTGCCCCCACCCCCTCCCTCTTTTACGCTCCTGCTACTGTCTGTTTATTATCTATGCATATTCACTATAATAACTCTACCTACATGTACATATTACCTCAATTACCTCGACTAATCGGTGCTGTACCGGTACCTCCTTTATATAGCCTCTCTATTGTTATTTTACTGCTGCTCTTGATTTATTTGTTACTTTTGTTTATTATTTGTGTTGCTATTTTTCTTAAAACTGCATAGTTGGTTAATTAAGGGCTTGTAAGCAAGCATTTCACTGTAAGGTCTACACCTGTGTTATTCTGCGCATGTGACAAATAAAATTTGATTTGTGTCCAAACGTTTCATTGGTACTGTATTTTGAGAGCATCTGCTGGAAAACACATTTGTTTATTCAGAAAACAGAAGGGGGAGAGACTTTCAAAACAAACGGGTGAGATTTAATCAGGATTTTCCCTGTATGAAGTTCTTTTTCTGATAAAACTGTTATTTCCCCCAATCTGTACTAACTGTTTCCATGGCAACCTTGCTGCCGTCAGCCAGCTGTCCAAAGTAAGATAGTGTGGCAAATTGGAAAATAGTTCTATAAATTCCCAGTATGATCACATAGATTACCAGCTGTGGTGTACCGTGTACCTAAAAGTTATTGCCACTATTTACAGTATCTAATTCAAGATGGCATCCACACATCAGCAGAGAATCATCAGCTCAGTGACAGAGAAGACATGTGCTTAACCAGAATTGAAAAGAAGAGACCAGACGATGGCTTGTTTGGTGGGAAAAACTCTGAAACTAGTATATACTGTAAATCAAAATATACGAGGTCATAGCAATCAATGTAATCCCACACTGACATGACTTTTTCAGAGCAGTGCAACAATTCTCACTTTCTTGATGCAACATACAATTTACTAAACATTCATTCCATTTTGGTGGAAAGGGAAACCGTTTCTGATTTTATTCCAATATGTTTGCCTTGTTTGGTGAAAGCGAACGACACAAGTTAGTGTGGATGACTGCTATGCTATAAGCAACATAATGTCATGTAGTGGATCTGATGTACAGTATACTCAGAATACATCAACATCTTGTGTCATGAATACTGTTTACCCTCCTGGCTGTGTTCTGTAAGTGTTACCTTTAGAGATGGCATCATCTGTAATGGATAAACCGCCTGCCTATGACATATAAGCCCTGTTTACATGCGTGTCCCCAAGGCAGGGTCCAGGTGGCATACTGCATACACTCTGCCAGATATTGATGCTTAGTCATGATCTTGTAGTAGCCTACATACGGTTCTACATACAGTGCACACTCAGTTCAGTTCATTGATTTGATATTGATGCACATAAACTACAATTCCGCCTAAACCATGTGGAAATTACGACCACAGCCAAATAATTGCTAAGGAGAAGAGTTTTTCATAATTTTGCATTCTGTTTTAAGACAGGACAATGTTCATATCCTTGCTCTACATTTTTTTCCAATAGAGTCTAATAAGTTACCATGACAACTAGAGAGTAGAGAGCATTGCCCTGGTTAAACTATCCAAGGCACTTGCCAACTAGTTTCCCACTCTCTCCCACCAATGATGACTTGTTTTAGTTATACGGTAGAATTCATACCATGGGTTACCAACATATTCAAATAAATATTGACATATTTTAGACCTTGTCTCGGGCCTAACATCACCGTGCCAATATATCTTCCAAACACTGACTTCTTGGGCATTATCACTTAAGTAAAGACACCAACCATGGTGTTAACTGGTAAGAATTGATAGCATTAGTCAGAGATGCCACCAGTTAACTTCTAATATTCTTCAAACAATCAGCATTTGGTCCTCCAGCAGCAATAGGCAGACATTGAGCGAGCCAAACATTGCTCTTTCTCATGGATCCCAGTTACTCAGGCAAGTGTAAACTTAATTTTCTATAAAAACTACATGTTCTGTATAAAATAATAAAATACAAGTACTAACAAAGAAACAAAGACAGGAGGAAGAAGAATTTAAAAAAAGTAAAATCATACATACATTGAAATCATACATTGAAAGCATCTTTATATAAGTGTGTCTTAAGCAGGGATTTAAAAAGAGATACTGAATCTGCAAGTCTAGACTTCTCTTGCAAACCATTCCAAAGTCTGATTATGTGAGGCTTGACTTTTCTGATACCATTCTAATAACTTGATCCCCAGTCAAAGCCTACTCTTCACTTGTTCTTGTGCTTCGCCCCAGAGGGTGTAAAAGTGTGGAATGACTGCATCTTTCTCTGTGTGATAGGATAGCCTGTCTCTTTGCCAGAGGCAACGCTTCACATGGTGATTCAGAAGCTCATCAACCGGCTCTGTCTGTCGTCTGAGTGGCCGCACTCATCATGATGACAGCCAGGACAGAGGATATGCCAGAAAATCACCCATCATCTCCTCTTCAACTCTCGTGGATAGGAAATTAAGTAGGCAGAACGTCAAACATGCCATTAAATGTAGCACACAAACAAAATATGAAATGCTAAATATAAGCAGAAATATTTAGACAAGAGCTGTACAATCTCTCTCTTATGTTGAAGATCTTCCGGATTGAAGTCTCTCTCATTGATCTTGTTTTTTAAGGGTAGACCGTTTTCATGGGAAATGGCTGTTAGAAAAAAGACCAGTGTAATGAAAGATTGGAGTCATTTTGTCTCAGCTTGTGTCTTTCATTATAGCAGGCGTCATGTCATACCTCTCACTGTTAATAAAGGGATGTGCTTGGGAAACCATCCCTGGACCATACAGCTGCAGAAGAAACACCAGAGGAATTATGGAAAATGACAATTCCAAGTAGGTAAGGCTCCCCCAATTGTATCCACTTTTTGTGTGAGAATAACATTGAAGAGCTAATAGAGATATTAGGGAGATTGTAGATACTTCACGTGAACACAGCATTTTGGCCATCAGCCACCAGAGAATCGGTCTTTAATCTAAATGATGGAAGGTGATATACACTTAGGGGGATGTATAGATAAACATAACCACACAAGAGCGAGCACTTCAGTGTCACAATGCTTGCTGCATCAGTTTTCTTCTGTAGCATCACAAAGTTCAAAGAGCCCAGGTTTGTTTCTTTGTGCAAGTATGAAACATCCAGGGTTGGTTCATGAGCTTGGAATACATTGTCTTTATTTTTTTACTCACATAAACTACAAAGGACTTTAAATGGGAGAGGAGCAGAGGCATTATTCCCATATTGGGCACAGGGGCACATGGCCCAAAGATTTAAACATGTTCATATTTTATAATTATTTTGTTAAATCTGTTGTTGTTGTTTCTCTGTAATACTACTAGCCACAAGTTGTTTTTAACTAGCCCAGATAGGTTCCCAATCTCCCAAGAGGCCATTTCAGGCTATCAATTAAGTTAGAGCAGCTATCTTATCTAACTATCTTAGCTGGCATAACTGCTGGCAAGGTTGGTAGACTTTAGAAAAGCAAGCACTTACTAAATAAGTCTCACATTCCTTTCAATCTTTTACTTAGATTTTAGCAGAGATGCATAGAAAGAAGCATATTTTGTTTCTTAAAAAAATAACCACCAGTCAGGAGGATACAGACAGACAGCTCAAGAGGTATGCTAGAAACAGTGCACTCTGGATAATATTCAGACACCATCCCTTTCATTTTTGGGAGCGTGGCTGGACAGCTATTTTCAGGTCTCTCTAGAAATGGGCCACTAAAGGACATCCCGAAGCCACTCCTGCTTTGGCTTGGCTGTGTGTTAAGGGTTGTTGTCCTGTTGGAAGGTGAACTTTCGCCCCAGTCTGAAGTTCTGAGTGCTCTGGAGCAGATTTTCAACAAGGATCTCTCTGTACTTTTCTCCGTTCATCTTTCCCTCGATCCTGATCAGTCTCCCGGTCCCTGCCACAGAAAAACATCCTCACAGGATGATAATGCCACCCCCACGCTTCACCGTAGGGATGGTGCCAGGTTTCCTCCAGACCTGACGCTTGGCATTCAGGCAATATTGGTTTCATCAGACCAGAGAATCTTGTTTATCATGTTCTGAGAGTCCTTTAAGTGCCTTTGTGCAAACTCCAAGTGGGCTGTCATGTGCCTTTTACTGAGGAGTGGCTTCCATCTGGCCATTCTACCATAAAGACCTGATTGGTGGAATGCTGCATAGATGGATGTCCTTCTGGAAGGTTCTCCCATCTCCACAGAGGAACTCTGTAGCTCTGTCAGAGTGCCATTGAGTTCTTGGTCACCTCCCTGACCAAGGCCCTTCACCCCAGATTGCTCAGTTTGGCCGGGCAGCGAGCTCTTGGAAGAGTCTTGGTGGGTCCAAACTTCTTCCATTTAAGAATGATGGAGGACACTGTATTCTTGGTGACCTTCAATGCTACAGACATTTTTTGGTACCCTTCCCCAGATCTGCGCCTCGACACAATCCTGTCTCGGAGCTCTACGGACAATTCCTTTGACCTCATGGCTTGGTTTTTGCTCTGACATGCACTGTCAACTGTGGGACCTTATGTAGACAGGTGTGTACCTTTCCAAATCATGTCCAATCAATTTAATTTACCACAGGTGGACTCCAATCAAGTTGTAGAAAAATCTCAAGGATTTTCCAATGGAAACAGGATGCACCTGAGCTCAATTTTGAGTCTCATAGCAAAGGGTCTGAATACTTACGTAAATAAGATTTTTCCGTTTTTTATTTTTAATACATTTGTAAACATTTCTAAAAACCTGTTTTTGCATTGTTGCTATGGGGTATTGTGTGTAGGTTGCTGAGGAAAAATGTTTATTTAATCTATTTTAGAATAAGGCTGTAACATAACAAAATGTGGAAAAAGTGAAGGGGTCTGAATACTTTCCGATAGTACTGTATGCAGAAAAATACATATATTTTAAGCATAATTATTATGGCTCTAGTTTGCAGGAAAAATATGTTTCAGGTGTTTTAAGAGTGCAAAATTTGTGCCCCCTCATATTTTTGGGGTGCATGACACCCCTGGAGAGAAATTGTATGTCTTAATCAACTTTAAAACGACAGCTGAATCACCAGACCAGTTATTTCCAATATTGTAAGATAACCAATAAGCATTCAAAACCAATCTGATTATTTTTTCCATGCTTCCTCTGTGTGATCTAGCTCACTATAACTGATGTGAGTAAGACCTTTAAACAGGTCAACATTTACAAGGCCGAAGGGCCATACGAATTACCAGGACATGTACTCAGAGCATGCGCTGACCAGCTGGCAAGTCTCTTCACTGACATTTTCAACCTCTCCCTGACCCAGTCTGTAATACCTACATATTTCAAGCAGACCACTATAGTCCCTGTGCACGAGAACACCAAGGCAACCTGTCTAAATGACTATCGCCCCATAGCACTCATATCTGTAGCAATGAAATGCTTTGAAAGGCTGGCCATGGCTCATATCAACACCATCATTCCAGAAACACTGGACCAACTCTAATTAACATACCGCTCCAAGAGATTCACAGATTACACCATCTCTATTGCATTCCACAAAGCCGTCTTCCACCTGGACAAAAGGAACAACTATGTGAGAATGCTGTTCATTGACTACAACTCAGCGTTCAACACCATTGTGCCCTCCAAGCTCATAACTAGGCTAAGGACCCTGAGACCAAACACCTCCTTCTGCAACTGGATCCTTGACTCCCTAATGGGCTGCCCCCAGATGGTAAGGGTAGGCAACAACACATCCGCCACACTGACCCTCAACACTGGAGCCCCTCATGGTTGCGTGCTTAGTTCCTTCCTGTACTCCCTGTTCACCCACGACTGCATGCCCATGCACAACTCCAACACCATCATTCAGTTTGCTGATGACACAACTGTGGTAGGGTTGATCACAGATGACGACGAGACAGCCTATAGGGAGAAAATCAGACATGGCAGTGTGGAGACTGAAAATATTTGGCACGGATACCCGGATCCTCAAAAAGTTCTACAGCTGCACCGCCGGGTATGGCAACTGCTCAGCATCTGAATGTAAGGCGCTACAGAGGGTAATGAGTACGGCCGAGTACATCATTGGGGCTATGCTTCCTGCCAACCAGGACCTACAGTATGCATAGTCACTTTACCCCTACCTACATGTACAAATGACCTTAACTAACCTGTACCCCCGCACATTGACTCGGTACCGGTACCCCCTGTATATAGCCTCGTTATTGTTATTTTATTGTGTTACTTTCTATAATTTTTTACTTTCATTTATTTGGTAAATATTTTCTTAACTCTTTATTGAACTGCGTCATTGGATAAGGGCTTGTAAAGTAAGCATTTCACGGAAAGGTCTACACTTGTTGTATTTGGAGCATGTGACAAATAAAGTTTGATTTGATTTGGTGCCAGGACAACAACCTCTCCATCAACATCAGAAAGACAAAGGAGCTGATCTTGGACTACAGGAAACGGAAGGCCGAGCAAGCCCCCATTCACATCGAGGGGGCTGTAGTGGAGTGGGTCGAGAGCTTAAAATTCCTCGGTGTCTACATCACTAAGGATCTATTATGGTCCACACACACCAACACAGTCATGAAGAGGGCATGACATTGCCTCCTCTCCCTCAAGAGGCTGAAAAGATTTGGCATGGGACCTCAGATCATCAAAAAGTTATACAGCTGTACCATTGAGAGCATCTTGACCGGTTGCATCACCACTTGGTATGGCAACTGTTTGGCATCCGACCGCAAGGCGCTACAAAGGGCAGTGCGTAAGGCTTGGGCAGAGCCACCTGCCATCCAGGACATCTATACCAGGCGGTGTCAGAGGAAGGCCCTAAAAGTGCAGTGCCTTAGACGGCTGCGCCACTTGGGACGCTACCCGGACTATCTTAATTGACCCTTTTTGCACTAACCTTTTTGACTTATCACATATGCTTCTGTTACTGTTTATTATCTGTCCTGTTGAATAGTCACTTTATTCCTAGTTATATGTACATACTGTATCTACCTCAATTATCTCATACCCCTACACATCAACTCAGTACCGATACCAAGTGTATATAGCCAACTACTCATTGTATATTTCTTGTTATTTTTATTATGACCTTTTATTACTTTTCTATTATTTCTCTGTTTCATTTTTCTCTGCATTGTTTGGAAGGCCCCGTAAGCAAGCATTTCACTGTTAGTCTACACCTGTTGTTTACGAAGCATGTGACAAATAACATTTGATTTGAATTGATTTGCCACAGTGACTGACCTTTCGCTGGTGAGTGAATTGAATCATCCACTGAGCCTATTTATACGGAGAGGAGCACATTATTAATTTGATAATACCTCCTGTCAATTCCCCTGGGTTCTGATTAAATAATGGAATGCCTTGACCTTCCAGATTAGATCGTCAACAGAATAAAGGCAATTGCAGACTAGGTTCTGTTTGCTCCTAATAGAACACGGCTAGGTGTAAGTTCACGGCTGTGCTCGCATACTCCCTTAAAGACCTTCGCTAACATTTGAGCAGAGTTGAGTAGCCTGCTTCCTAACAATAGCTAGCTAGCTACCTGGACCTTGCTACCAAACGTTGACATCGGTTTTACCAACAGGAAGGCTATGATGTTCTTTCTCTGACAAAATGTTGTTTGATCAAAAAGTTGTACAGATCTTTAGCTTAGTTGGTTAGCTTGCTTTCTCTGCATGAGTATGCATCTAGGCTATCTAGCCAGTCAAGAATCGCGTCCACACCCCTACAGTTGGCCAATCACTGATGAAGGGACTACCGAACTTCGACGTGCCTCAAGAAAAAGTAGCATTCCCCTGCTCAGACGTTGAAAGATCAACCAATGGTGCTGTGCTATGTGCTGTGTGCTCTTTTTGTCTCCTCTTATAAGGTGGAGAGCGTTGGATCAGTAACCAGTAACCAAAAGATCGCTGATTCAAATCCCCAAGCCCACTCGTTGAAAAATCTGTCGATGTGTGCTTGAGCAAGGCATTTATCCCTAATTGCTTGTGTAAGTCGCTCTGGACAAGCGCTTCTGCTAAATTATTCAAATGTACATCTTCTTTGCATAATGATGGACTCTGTTTGGAATTCTTTCATCCTGCATAGCTAGCCTTGTATCATAATCCAAAGCCATCCTACAGCTGCCATTTCAATATTGATCAGCCTGGTCCACTGAGGAGAGACATAGCACTGCAGGAGAGGGGAAATGCATCATGGGAGTTACTTGACAAATGAGAAGGACAAACATTGTGACATAAAGGTCATAGTTCAGCTGTGACGTGGAAGACATTGTGTGTTTGTCTCTAAGTGGAGGAGTCAGTTGTGTTATTCTCTTCTTTCAGCTGAAAGAGGTAGCAGCAGGGCATTGGCCAGTCTAAATGCCATGTCTGCCCATGCCAAGGCTCACCGACAGTGCACGGTGACAGCTTTATAATGGCAGCGATAGCATGGAACTATTAAGTCACCCTCTATAGTCACATCTCAATGCTGGCACACAATAACTGTTGTCCTGTTGTCAATCCAGTAGAGCAGCGAAGCTCCACAGACAATGAGCACATCAGCGCTGTGTGTGTGTCTGTGTGTGGAGATAACAAAGTGGTGTATCTCACATGAACACTCTCAGCCAGGCTCCGTCACTCCACACCCCGCTAGGCTTCTCTCCTCCCCAGCCATCTAGGGCTCTGATCAAAAGTACTGTACTATGTAGGGAATACGGTGACATTTGGGACACAGTCCTAGTCTCTAGTCACCAACATCAATGTGTTCTGAATGTAAAAAATAACATATAGTGAGAGGGATTGGACTGTTACGTTAAATAACAGTTTATCTACTATATAATTTAGATCCACTTTAATGCTAAGACTTGAAGTGTACTGCCATACAGTTGACACTCTAAAGTGCCTTTTCCATACATAAGTGTCCCAATATTTGTCATCATGCACCATAGTTAATTTCCCAGACTTATAGCCATGTAAATAACCGTAGCTTGTGAGAGGGTTGGAGTGGTACACATAATACATTTTCATTCACAAAATGTGTAGTCATCATTTGGTCTTAATAGACCTTAAAACAACAGTTGAGCAAAAGGGGATTTGAATCACCAGACCAGTTAACCACAATATTGTAAATGATCTGGTCCTATTTTGCATGCTTCCTCAGTTTTACGTTCCATAAAAAGACTGCCACCGTAACTGACCTTTCACTGGGGAGAGAACAGAATTATCCACTGAGCCTATTTATATGGAGGACAGCTCATTATTAATATGTTAATACCTCCTGTCAATTCCCCCTGGGTTCTGATTAAATAATGTAATGACTTGACCTTCCGGAGCAGCCACCATCAACAAAATAAGGGTTAACCTATTTGAGAAAGTTGTTTAATTATACTTATCACCAGGACAGTGCTTCATACATCTTTTAACGTCAAGCTTTTTATTTCCATGCCACTGAACATAAATAATTCTGTTGAATTTGTTGTTGCATCCCAAATGGCACCCTGTTGCCTACATAGGGCACTACTGCTGATCAGAGTTCTATGGGTCTATAGAAGTGTGGGTTGTTAAGCAACAAAACCGATGCAGGTGCAACTCTTGGGGCAAAAAAACAGGGTTGGCTTAGAATCAAAGGATGTTGAGAACATGAAAACTATATTCCCTCTCCAAATATTTATTGAAAACATAAATCCATTTGCACAATGCGCACTTCTTGTCTCTCAAATACATCATTACAGTTGTTGGTTAGCTAGCTAGCGAATTTTATCCATATTAGAATAGACATGACAGTCAAAACCAGGGCCTAAAATGTACTTTTTGGTCCACCAGCCACTGTGGCAAGTAGATGGAAAAATCTACCAGCCACTCATATTTTTTACCAGCCCAAATATTTATTATTTTTTGCCATAATTATCAAAAGAAATCACACAAAAACAGATGATCATGCTTAATGTTTCTAATACAAAAAAAATAATTAGTAAGAAGTAATGTGATTGATATATTGCTAGATTTTATTTAAAAAATGTGTGACCTGTCTTTTAACCAAAATAACAGATGAGACAAAATATTCAGCTGCCACTTTAAGGTAGGAGGTAACCGTGGTAACGGGGCCACTCCAGTCCTGTCAAGTGTGTCTGTTCGCTATCAGTTGAATAAGCAGACTCAAACTAACAACAAACAACCGACCTTGAAAATAAAACAAGGCACAGTGGCTTGCGAAAGTATTCACCCAAGTATTGGCATTTTTCCTATTTTGTTGCCTTACAACCTGGAATTAAAATACATTTTTGGGGGGTTTGTATAATTTGATTTACACAACATGCCTACCACTTTGAAGATGCAAAATATATTTGTGTGTGAAACAAACAAGAAATAACACAAAAAAAAACAGAAAACTTGAGAGTGCATAACTATTCATCCAACCCAAAGTCAATACTTTGTAGAGTCACCTTTTACAGCTGCAATTAAAGCTGCAAGTATCTTGGGGTATGTCTCAATAAGCTTGGCACATCTAGCCACTGGGATTTTTTCCCATTCTTCATGGTAAAACTGCTCCAGTTCCTTCAAGTTGGATAGGTTCCGCTGGTGTACAGCAATCTTTAAGTCATACCACAGATTCTCAATTGGATTGAGGTCTGGGTTTTGACTAGGCCATTCCAAGACATTAACATGTTTCCCCTTAAACCACTCAAGTGTTGATTTAGCAGTATGCTTAGGGTCATAGTCCTGCTGGATGGTGAACCTCTGTCCCAGTCTCAAATCTCTGGAAGACTGAAACAGGTTTCTCTCAAGAATTTCCCTGTATTTAGGGTGATCCATCATTCCTTAAATTCTGACCAGTTTCCCAGTCCCTGCCAGTTAAAATTGGGGGGATGGGGTCTTGGGGGGATGAGAGGTGTTGGGTTTGCGCCAGACATAGCGTTTTCCTTGATGGCCAAAAAGCTACATTTTAGTCTCATCTGACCAGAGTACTTTCTTCCATATGTTTGGGGATGCCTTTTGGCGAACACATGCCTTTTGGCGAACACCAAACATGTTTGCGTATTTTTTTCCATAAAGCCCAACTCTGTGTAGTGTACGACTTAAAATGGTCCTATGAACAGATACTCCAATCTTTGCTGTGGAGCTTTGCAGCTCCTTCAGGGTTATCTTTGGTCTCTTTGTTGCCTCTCTGATTAATACCCTCCTTACCTAGTCTGTGAGTTTTGGTGGGCGGCCCTCTTTTGGCAGGTTTATTGTGGTGACATATTTTTAAATGTTTTTAGTAATGGATTTAATGGTGCTCCGTGGGATGTTCAAAGCTTCTAATATTTTTTTATAACCCAACCCTGATCTGTACTTCTCCACAACTTTGCCCCTGGCTTGTTTGGAGAGCTCCTTGGTCTTCATAGTGCCCTTGCTTGGTGGTGACCTTTGCTTAGTTGTGTTGAGGACTCTGGGGCCTTTCAGAACAGGTGTATATAGATCATGTGACAGATCATGTGACACAGGTGGACTTTATTTAACAAATAAAAATCTATTTCAATTACAGGTTGTAATGCAACAAAATAGGAAAAACGCCAAAAGGGGTGAATTCCTTTGCAAGGCACTGTAAATAGCCAGGAAATACAAGGATAAAGTCTCACTTTGTAGACTTTTGAGTGAATTAAACCAACTTTTAAGCCTGTGCACAGCGCCTCCAAAAATGAATACAATTAAATTACATTTTATTTAACCTATATTTAACTAGGCAAGTCAGTTAAAGAACAAATTATTATTTACAATATATCAGCACTGTGCACAAAGCTTCCTAGCCAGGCAGTGTTGCTGCGTGAGGTGGGTTATAGATTAGTATTTCTTTGTGTGATTAGCAGCTGTGAAACAAAACTATAGAAATACTATGAAAACAGCCACTGCAGCATTTTTCTGCTATAAATCACAACTCGCACAAGTCCTCATACTTGACTTTTTACCCGCAAATGCAAATGTAACGCTCACTTCAGAGCCCTGCTGTCCACCCACCTATGTGGCTGGTGAAATAGACATTCTTACCCGCCAATATCTAAATCTACCCGCATTTGATGGGTGTTAATTTTATGCGCTGGTCAAAACACTTCAAAACAGGACATGGTATCAATAACAAGATACAAGGAGCTTTGGTTAAGGGGAAGGAAGGGGAATCTGAAAATTATTCATGTGAATATGCTGCATGCAAGAGCTGGCAGACTACTGAAGGAGTGTTCAATGCTTGATTTTTCTCTCTCAAAATAATCTATATAAAAATCTTGACTCTGGGCCTCCTGGGTGGCGCAGTGGTTAAGGGTGCTGTACTGCAGCGCCAGCTGTTTCATCAGAGACTCTGGGTTCGCGCCCAAGCTCTGTCGTAACCGATCCGTGTGGCGACTCACAATTGGCCTAGCGTCGTTAGGGAGGGCCGATAGGGATATCCTTGTCTCATCGCGCACCAGAGACTCCTGTGGAGGGCCGGGCGCAGTGCACGCGAGGTTGCCAGGTGCATGGTGTTTCCTCCAACACATTGGTGCAGCTGGCTTCCGGGTTAGATGTGTGCTGTGTTAAGAAGCAGTGCGGCTTGGTTGGGTTGTATATCGGAGGACGATATACAACCCAACTTTCAACCTTTCAACCTTCGCCTCTCCCAAGCCCGTACGGGATTTGTAGCGATGAGACAAGATAGTAGCTACTAAAAACAATTGGATACCATGAAATTAGGGAGAAAAAGGGGTAAAAAATAAATAAAAATTCTCTAATCTTATGGTGGTACTGGTGGTAATATTGTGTACAAAGAAACATGTTTTATTGTCACATACACCAGATAGGTGCAGTGAAATGTGTCATAAGGTGCCCCTGGAGCAAATTAAGTGCCTTGCTCAAGGGCACATCGCCAGATTTTTCACCTTGTGCATTTGAACTAGCGACCTTTCAGTTACTGGCCCACACCCTAAACGTTAAGCTACTTGCCACCCATATAACACAGGGCCACAGGTCACAGGTCATCTTACTTCCCTCGCTGGATGAATTTTACTGCCCATTTCCTTTTGCGTAACTCGTTAAAATAACACATTGTACTCTTTGTGACTGGCCCTTCAGATCCCTCACAATGATTCCTCAACGTTTTCCCGCAATTCCTGATAGCCATCAGTCATTTCCGGGCTGAATGAGTGTAGCAAAGCGGGCGATGTGACAGAGACTACTTCAATGTGGAGACTTATATCAAGGCCTCATTGATCCTTAAGGTCCAGTACAGGGAGGCACAAAGGGGGAAACCAACATCACATATCATATTTGATACAGTGCAGTAGAACAATGCTAGACAGATTTGGGGACCAATTCATAATGGGTCCTAAAGAATGAGAGATGTCTCTGCAGCCATTATATTGCTAATTCCGACATGTTTGATTTACATGGGTGGGAAAATGTACATGACTCATATGAATAAATAACTAAATAAATGGGTTTTCAGCACTGCCAAAAGCAGTAATCTGTGTTCCATTCTGCGTCATCTAGTCATTCTCATTGTTCAGTTCAGTTACTGATTTGTACAGGAGTTTGCCTGATTGAAAATGGCTGTAGAACGGCTGAATGTAGGAACCTCACTAATATATGGAGTTTGAGCTTCACAAATCAGATGTCAAGTGCTCAGAAAGTCAGCCTCTGTCTGCACAAAGTCAATGTCTGTAAATTATTACCAAGACTCAAAGGTCAACCCACACACACAGGGGCACATTTATTCCAGAAATGGAAGAATGGGTCATGCTTAGATAAATGAGCAGGGTCTGGTGAGGACTGCCTAACAGGTTTTAAAGCGGGTGAATGGTGGGAAATTCCACTGAATAGCACTAAAATGGAAACATACAGTATGATGTAATCCACAATTTTTGTCACTTTATATACCTCACACTGCTTTCAGTTTACATGAAGAAGCCGAACTCAAGAGTTTTGATGATTTTAAGTTATGCTTGTGATATTTTTGGTTTTGCATTAGAGTTTCAGATTCTTATAGGATTTGTTGGCACTTAAACTAGGGGTGTTTCTCAATATGCGTACTATTTGTGCTCCGAGCATGCAAATTGGAGCACCGAAGGTTATTTAAATCAAAAACATTTGTAAAAATGTACCTGTATGTAACTAGGCAAGTCAGTTATGAACAAATTCTTAATTACAATGATAGCCTACCCCAGCCAATTGTACGGCACCCTATGGGACTCCCAATCACAGCCGGATGTGATACAGCCTGGATTTGAACCAACTGTAATGACACCTCTTACACTGGGATGCAATGCCTTAGACCACTGCGCCACTCATAGCATGAGTCCAACTCAAAGTATGCATTGATAAAAGCTGAAAATATTCCCAGGATTCTTTGTGAAATATGACACGACCACGTAAAAAAAGAAAGAAAAAAATGTTTTTGAGCTGAAGCAAGAGAAAACAATCTCAGACTTGAAATTAAATGTTGCTCATTTACATCTCATCTGTTGCCTTACTATAATATGTTATCTTTATGTGTGAATAAATACATACTGTGTCCATTTTGGCATGTTTATTAACTCCCTAAAATATACAGTGCATTCGGAAAGTATTCAGACCCCTTGACTTACAATACACAAATACACATTTTGTTACTTTACAGCCTTACTCTAAAATGGATTACATTGTTTTTTTCCCCTCATCAATCTACACACAATACCCAATAATGACAAAGGAAGATGGGTTACCAGTGCGTGTACTCCAAGCATGCGTTGACCAACTGGCAAGTGTCTTCACAGATATTTTGAACCTGTCCCTTACTGAGTCTGTAATACAAACATGTTTCATGCAGACCACCATAGGCCCTGTGCCCAAGAACAGCAAGGGAACTTGCATAAATGACTACCGACCTGTAGCACTCACGTATGTAGCCATGAATTGCTTTTGAAAGGCTGGTCATGGCTCACATCAACACCATTATCCAATAAACCCTTGACCCACTCCAAATTGCATACCGCCCCAACAGATCCACAGATGATGTAATCTCTATTTCATTCCACACTGCCCTTTCCCACCTGGACAAGAGGAACACCTATGTGAGAATGCTATTCATTGAATACAGCTCAGCGTTCAATACCATAGTGCCCTCAAAGCTCATCAATAAGCTAAGGACCCTGGGACTAAACACCTACCTCTTCAAATGGATCCTGGACTTCCTGACGGGCCACCCCCAAGTGGTAAGACTAGGTAACAAAACATCCGCCACACTGATCTTCAAC
Organism: Oncorhynchus mykiss; assembly: GCF_057628025.1. Classification (NCBI taxonomy): domain Eukaryota; kingdom Metazoa; phylum Chordata; class Actinopteri; order Salmoniformes; family Salmonidae; genus Oncorhynchus; species Oncorhynchus mykiss. The sequence goes on from NC_143025.1 coordinate 17,492,726, forward strand.
ACGGGGGCTCCTCAGGGGTGAGTGCTCAGTCACCTCCTGTACTCCCTGTTCACTCATGACTGCATGGCCAACACCATCATTAAGTTTGCCGATGGTCCTAAAAATTGTCAAAGACTCCAGCCACCCTAGTCATAGACTGTTCTCTCTGCTAGGCAAGCGGTACCGGAGTGCCAAGTCTAGGTCCAAAAGGCTTCTTAACAGCTTCTACCCCCAAGCCATAAGACTCCTGAACATCTTATCAAGTGGCTTCCCAGACTATTTGAATTGCATTGCATCCTTTTACGCTGCTGCTACTCTCTGTTAATTATCTTTGAATAGTCACTTTAACTCTACCTACATGTGCATATTACCTCAATTACCTTTACTAACCTGTACCCCAGCACATTGAATCTTTACCGGTACCCCCTGTATATAGCCTCGCTATTGCTAGTTTAGTACTTTTTTAAAAACTTTTATTTGAAGTGTTTTCTTTTACATTTTTTAAACAATTCTTTTTTTTAAACTGGATTGTTGGTTAAGGGCTTGTAAGTAAGAATTTCACCGTAAGGTCTACCTACAACTGTTATGTTTGGCGCATATGACAAATAACATTTGATTTTAAAAACATTTTTTGAAATATTTTGCAAATGTAATAAACATTTTAAACTGAAAAATTACATTTACATAAGTACTCAGACCCTTTACTCAGTACTTTGTTGAAGCACCTTTGGCAGTGATTACAGCCTCAAGTCTTCTTGGGTATGAAGCTACAAGCTTGGCACACCTGTATTTGGTGAGTTTCTTCCATTCTTCTCTGCAGATCCTCTCAAGCTCTGTCAGGTTAGATGGGGAGTGTCTCTCCAGGAATGTTCGATCTGGTTCAAGTCCGGGCTCTGGCGGGGTCACTCAAGGACATGCAGGGACTAGTCCCGAAGCCACTCCTGATTTGTCTTGGCTGTGTGCTTAGGGTCGTTGTCCTGTTGAAAGGTGAACCTTTGCCCCAGTCTGAGGTCCTGAGTGCTCTGGAGCAGGTATTCATCAAGCCACTTAGTTATCACTTTTGCTTTATGGCAAGGTGCTCCATAATGCTGGAAAGGCATTGTTCATCACCAAACTGTTCCTGGATGGTTGGGAGAAGTTGCTCTCGGAGGATGTGTTGGTACCATTCTTCATTCATGGCTGTGTTCTTAGGCAAAATTGTGAGTGAGCCCATTCCCTTAGCTGAGAAGCAATCCCACACATGAATGGTCTCAGGATGCTTTACTGTTGGCATGACACAGGACTGATGGTAGCGCTCACCTTGTCTTCTCCAGACAAACTTTTTTCCGGATGCCCCAAACAATCGGAAAGGGGATTCATCAGGGAAAATGACATTACCCCAGTCCTAAGCAGTCCAATCCCTGTACCTTGTGCAGAATATCAGTCTGTCCCTGATGTTTTTCCTTGAGAGACGTGGCTTCTTTCCAGCCCTTCTTGACATCAGACCATCCTCCAAAAGCCTTCGCCTCACTGTGCGTGCAGATGGACTCACACCAGCCTGCTGCCATTCCTGAGCAAGCTCTGTACTGGTGGTGCCCCGATACTGCAGCTGAATCAACTTTAGGAGACGGTCCTGGCACTTGCTGGACTTTCTTGAGCACCCTGAAGCCTTCTTCACAACAATTGAACCGCTCTCCTTGAAGTTCTTGATAAATGGTTGATTTAGGTGCAATCTTACTGGCAGCAATATCCTTGCCTGTGAAGCCCTTTGCCTGTGAAACCCAAAGCAATGATGATGGCACGTGTTTCCTTGCAGGTAACCATGGTTGACAGAGGAAGAACAATGATTCCAAGCACCACCCTCCTTTTGAAGCTTCCAGTCTGTTATTCGAACTCAGTCAGCATGACAGAGTGATCTCCAGCCTTGTCCTCGTCAACACACTGTGTTAACGAGAGAATAACTGACATGATGTCAGCTGGAGCATATGAAAATTGCCATCATACAAACTGAGGCAGCAGACTTTGTGAAAATTTATATTTGTGTCATTCTCAAAACTTTTGGCCAAGACTGTATCTTTTTTTTTTTTTGTTTTTTTGCTACGTACATTTTTCCTCGATGCTGACTAGTCTCACTGCCGCTGAAGAACATCCCCACAGCATGATGCTGCCACCACCATGCTTCACCGTAGGGATGGTGCAAGGTATTCTCCAGACGTAACGCTTGCCATTCAGGCCAAATAATTCATCTCGGTTTCATCAGACAAGAGAAACTTGTTTCTTATGGTCTGAGAGTCCTTTAGGTGACTTTTGGTCAACTCCAAGCGGGCTGCCACGTGCCTTTTACTGAGAAGTGGCTTCCGTCTGGCCACTCTACCATAAAGTCCTTATTGTTGGAGTGCTGTAGAGATTCATTCTGGAATGTTCTCCAATCTCCACAGAGGAACTCTAGAGCTCTGTCAAAGTGACCATCAGATTCTTGGTCACCTGCCTGACCAAGGCCCTTCTCCCCGATTGCTCAGTTTGGCCAGGCGGCCAGCTTAGGAAGAGTCTTGGTGGTTCCAAACTTCTTCCATTTAAGAATGATGGAGGCCACTGTGTTCTTCGGGACCTTCAATGCTGCAGACATTTTTTAGTACCCTTCCCCCGATCTGTGCATCGACACAATCCTGACTCGGAGCTCTTCGGCCAATTCCTTCGTCCCCATGGCTTGGTTTTTGCTCTGACATGCACTGTCAACTGTGGGACCTATGGGATCTTATATACTGTAATCAGATGCGTGCCTTTCCAAATCATGTCCAATCAATGGAATTTCCTCAGGTGGACTCCAATCAAGTTGTAGAAACATCTCAAGGATTATCAATGGGAACAGGATGAGCTCAATTTCGAGGCTCATAGTGAAAGGTCTGGATACTTATGTAAATAAGCTATTTCTGTATTTTATTTGCAATACATTTTCTCAAATTTCTAAAAACCTGTTATTGCTTTGTCATTATGGGGTATTGTGTGTAGATTAATGAAGAAAAAGGTGTACTTAATCTATTTTAGAATAAGGTTGTAACATAACAAAATGTGGAAAAAGTGAAGAGATCTGAATACTTTCCAAATTCACTGTACGCTGCTGCTACTCTGTTTATCATATAATCTGATGCCTATTCACCTTAACCCTATATATACAGTGCATTCAGAAAGAATTCAAAAGCCCTTAACTTTTTTCCACAGTTTGATGTGTTACAGTCTGGATTTAAAATACATTGAGATTTGTGTTATTGATCTACACACAATACAGCATAATGTCAAAGTGGACATTTGTTTGTAGCACATTTTCTACATTAATAATGAATGAAAAAGTGAAAAGTCTTGAGTCAATAAGTATTCAAGCCCTTTGTTATGGCAAGTCTAAATAGGTTCAGGAGTAAAAATGTTAACACAACAAATCACATAATAAGTTTCATGGACTCATTCTGGGTGCAATAATAGTTGTTAACATGATTTTTGAATGACTTCCACATCTCTGTAATGCACACATACAATTACCTGTAATTATCTCAAAAGCAGACGCTGAATATCTCTTTCAGCATGCTGAAGTTATTAATTAGTCTTTGCACGGTGTATCAATACACCAAGTCACTGCAAAGATACAGGCATCCTTCCTAACTCAGTTGCCGGAGAAGAATGATTTTTATAGGATAATGGACAAATATTGTAAAATCCAGGTATACAAAGCTCTTAGAGACTTACCCAAGAAGCCTTACAGCTGTAATCGCTGCCCAAGGTGTTTCTGACTTGTATTGGCTCAGGGGGGTGAATACAAATTTAATCAACATAAAAATATATTAATATTGGCATTACAAAAATTACAATAAAATTGATTTTAATCCCAATTTGTAACACAACAAAATGTTTGATAAAGTCAAGGGGTGTGAATACTTTCTGAAGGCACTGTGTCTACCTATATCACTCCCGTATCCTGTATATAGCTTACTTACTTCTCGTGCTCTTCTTATTTTTTTACTTATTGTGGTTTTTTTTGTTCTACCTTGTTATTTGTACTACTACATTGATATTGATTACTGCATTGTTGGGATAGTAGCTGGCAAGAAATGCATTTCACTGTATTTATGCACATGATATGAAAACTTGAAACTCTCTTGTGTTAAACCCTGAATCCCAAGGCTTGAGAGATCTCGTAGTAAGCCCTGATTGTCAGTGTAGCTTTGCATTCTTAGAGCACAGCTAGCAGTAGAACCGGGCTGGCGGTGTGTCCCTATTGTCTGGCTGAAAAGCTAAGAGAACTTTCAGACATGGGTTATGATGGCTTAGGAAAAGCTAAGGCTAAGGGAATAGAGGTTGGTAACAGACAGGTCTAGGGTGCAGCTTAAGCATTACACAAAGTATCAAATTATAATTAACAGGCCTTTAAAAAGTTGGGCAATATTTTGCAGTACAACAATGCAATGTAACTTTTTTCTTGATTCTCCTCTTAAGGCTTTCTTACAATTCTCCAGCTGCCGCCTTCGTATTAGTCAATGTTCTTTTGCACTTTGGAAAACTCAGCCGTTTTGCAAAAAAATTCCATGGTAGACTAGTCATAGCTATGAATTGGCTTTCATGTGGTAAAGTTTATTAGTCAGTCTGTGTAACGCCTCACTAAGACACCTCTATAGACATACACATTAGTGGGCACCTCTCGCACCAGCAGTAGGATGGAGAAAGGAGATAGAAAGGGGATCAAGTCCTGGAGAGGGCTCCACTCGTCTCATGACACCTAGTTACTGGCACTGGCATTTAGATAGGCCAGTAAACAGAGAGATAGGTCTGAGGTGCAAGAATAATAGATGGACTTAGGAACTAGATAAGCCAGCAAATAGGGTTCTGTCTCCTCTCACTTCCATTAGTGTTCCTGGTAGGGTGTTTTTGCCAGGAATTGGGTTTTCAAAATGGTTCCAACAACATAAAATGATTTTCTGTCACAACATCGTATATCAAGTGTACTCGTTTAAAAATTGGAAGACCACTTGTAGCTTGGACTGTACATAATGTGCAGCCCTTTTAATGCCGTACAGCTCACTGATTTAAAAGTTATTTGAATAATACTCTGTAAAACAAAGAATGAACTGCATTTTAAAGTCACTGTTCAGAAGAGTGATTGGTCAACATTGTAGGTAATGAACCATGTGAGGTATACATAGATGGTCAAGGCTGAGTGGGCTGCGCAGCCAACCCTAACTTGGACACAGGCAGACAATACTGACACCAGACTCAAATTGATTTACCAGGGATGGATCACTGGCTGACAAAACAATTAGCACAGCTGTGCCACGGAAATATGGCCGCCCAGTTTGAGTTTAGTTCTTCCTGCCAGCCTGCTCTTCTCCTCTCTTCCTGCCTGAAGACAGATTCTACGTCCAAAATGGCACCATTTTCCCCATATAACGCACAACTTTTGGGCCCATATGGCTCTGGTCAAAAGTAGCCCACATTGTATGGAATAGAATGCCATTTGGAATGCACATACAGTGATGGAGTGATGGAAGGAGCGGGTGAACAAGTGGCCGCTAGAGCTGCCACTTAGTTGGTTAGTTCACCCTGTCTGTCTGACATTCCCCATCCGGCTCATTAGAGCCTTCTACACTTTGTGTGCACCCCAAATGGCAGCTTATTCCCTATATAGTGCACTACATAGGGAATATATGGTCAAAAGGGCCCTGGTCAAAGCTAGTGCACTAAATAGGGAATAGGGTGCCATTTGGGATGCAGTGCTGATGAGCTGTAATTAAAGCGTGTCTGAGTGTTTTAATTACTTAGTGAAATACCTCACCAGGACAAGGGTTACTTATGTTAGCCTCTAATACGTCCCAAACCTCGATTCAGATGTAAAAAAACAACTCGGGAGTACAAGAGAATTGGGCAGAAAGTAGACAATGGTTTCCAGACTAACATTTTGGGCCCACAGTAATGTTGATCAATGTTGATTCTTCCCTTGAAAGGACTCTCAGAGACAGGATATAGAAATGTAATTGTTCTCGGCAGGATGATTCATGTTAACGCAAGGGTTGTTTGTGTATGTTTTGTTATGAAGCCTGAAGCCCTTGCACAACAACATAAAATACATTAATTCAATATCGGGACGCAAAAAGGCTGCTCAATATCTTGAAACTTGAATCACAAATAACATATCTCAATGTGCAGGCACTCAGGGTTGAGTGTGATAATGTGGATGGGGTCGGGTTAAACTAACCAATGTGAGTATGGTTGAATACCCTCCTCATGTTCCTATTTGTTTCCCTGTCTTGGCAACAATCTACTTCTAGCCTCAAGGCCATTGTCACTTTGTCTCTATGATGATTTGTCTCCATGTCCTCCACATACTTCATATTAAAGGTGAAGTAAAAATAAATAAATAAAATATTTCATATTATTTCAAACTCAAATTCTTATTATCACGATTACAGGGAGGCTCTGCAAAAGCAGATACTGTCAAACAGATGTGTCATAGAGGCTGAATATGTAGTGATGACTGTCTGAACACATTCTCAGTAAGATGCACTTTGTTTTTGGCTGAAGTTTGGGTAATGTTTATATGATCCCCTTTCAAACAGCTCAATCTTTACCTCTTTCTTGCCGGCATTCACCTTTTATGTAGCCATTACTGAGGATGCAACTGAGCAAGAGACAATCAACTTTGACCCTGTTGTTGCGACCATTGTCGTGGTAACCTGATGCAGAGATCAATGGAAAACAGACCGTCGGGGGATAAAAGAAAGACGCGGGATTGGCCCACATTCAACAAATCTGATCTAACAAAGTGGATATTCGTCAAATCCGTCATGATTTGTATTTAATTTGTATTTAGTCTCACACTCACACACACTGACACTCCAACACACACATAACACTCATTCATACTGACTATACACATACACACTTACATACAATCATAATTTAATGCTGCTGCTACTAGACATCATGATGCCTAGTCACCTTACCCCTATACATATCTGTAAGGGGTGCGTAACCGATGGCAGGGAAGTCAGACGCAGGAGAGCAGAACTTGGTAATAGCCGGAGCAGTTTAATAGCAAAACCAACGGCATAAAAATAACAAGATATTGAGTAAAAAAACCCGTCGCGCACCAATAAACACGTGCACAAGCACTTAAAATAAACAATCCCACACAAAGACATGGGGGGAACAGAGGGTTAAATACATAACAAGTGATTGAGGGAATTGAAACCAGGTGTGAGGAAAAACAAGACAAAACACATGGAAAATGAAAAGTGGAAGACCAGCGACGCAGACCGCCGAGCGCCGCACCAAACAAGGAGAGGACCCGACTTCGGCGGAAGTTGTGACAGTCAATGAGGAAGAGACTTATTCTCTCCTTGTGACCCCCCTTGGTCATCATACCCAGAGGAGCGGTGGCTTCCCTAATCAACACTGACCCTAAAGGTTGACTGTCTAAGGCGTGAACGGGAAAGGGCACAGCCACGGGAACAATGGGAATCCCTAAACTAAGGGCGAACGATCTGTCTATAAAATTCCCAGCCACGCCTGAATCGACGAGCGCCTTATGCCTGGAATGTGAGAAAAACTCAGGGAAAGAAACATACAAAAACATGTCTGCAACAGAGTGCTCTGGGTGAGAAGGGTGCCAGCTCACCTGGGATGACGCCAGAGTGCCCTGCCTGCTGCCTCGATCCCCAGAGGAACCAACCCGGCACCGACCGGCAGTGTGACCTCTGCGGCCACAGATGGTGCACGAGCCGGAACCTCCTCCGGTCTCCCTACGCACAGCACCACCCAGCTCCATGGGTACCGGAGCGGCGGTGCTGGGGGATGGAACCAATAGAACCCGATCTGGACGTCAGGCCAGCAGGTTATCCAGCCGAATGGACAGGTCCACTAGCTGGTCAAACGTGAGGGTGGTGTCCCAACGGACGTCCTCGCGCAAACTGCTCGATCAGGGCCCTATCGTTCCATTCCGTGCCGGCGGCCAGGGTCCGAAAATCCATGGCGAACTCCTGGGCGCTCCTCGTCCCCTGCATCAGATGGAAGAGACGTTCATCCGCCGCTCTACCCTCGGGTGGATGGTAGAAGACTGCCCGGAAGCAGCGGGTGAAATCCTCGAAATGGTCCAGTGCCGCATCTCCTTCGCCCCACACGGCGTTGGCCAACTCCAAGGCTTTCCCAGAGAGGCACGAGACGAGGGCGGACACCTTCTCACAACCTGAAGGAGCCGGGTGGATGGTTACCAGGTAAAGGTCGAGCTGTAACAGGGAACCCTGGCAGCGTGCAGCCGTCCCATCATACTCCCGAAGAAGGGCGAGACGAGTCCCACTGGGACCGGGTGAAGGGGGGGCGAGTAGTGGAGACCATGGTTGTGCTGATGGAGGCGCTGGAGGAACTCCCTGTCTCTCCCAGCAGTCCATAGTTTGGACAACGCGGTCCATGGCGGCGCCGAGATGGAGGAGCATCGCCACATGCTCCCGGACACGCTCCTCCACCCCTATTCCAGTGGCACCTGCTCCCACTGACTCCATATAGTGGTGTGGGATTCTGTAAGGAGTGCGTAACCGGTGGCAGGGAAGTCAGACGCAGGAGAGCAAAACTTGGTAATAGACGGAGCAGTTTAATAGCAAAACCAACAGCATAAAAATAACAAGATATTGGGTACAAAAACCAGTCGCTCACCAATAAACAGATTGATTGAGGGAATTGAAACCAGGTGTGAGGAAAAACAAGACAAAACACATGGAAAATGAAAAATGGATTGATGATGGCTAGAAGACCAGCAACGCCGACCGCCGAGCGCCGCCCGAACAAGGAGAGGACCCGACTTCGGTGGAAGTCGTGACAATATCTACCTCTATCACTCCAGTGTCCCTGCACATTGTAAATAGGGTATATGAACTGAATCTGTATATACTGTACATCTTGATATTTTACCACACACATCAATCACAAAGATGTTTCCACTCTAAACCAGCCCAAATGTTCTCTGTTTTAATTAAAATTTTGTTTTGTCAATGATTAATGCCACACCGGACACAGAGTCCATTAAAATAAGTCTCAGACCACTGCAGGTGTTGTCCAAGGGACGCTTTTATAGAGAGAGAGAAAAGGAAAGCCCCAGTTAAGTTGATTTCCCTGTTGGCTAGCCTCAGATTTGGAGGGAAGTTCCCCAGTGACCGATGCTGCCATTTTAAATGGCATTTATTGTTCTTCTCAAGATGATTGTGAGCTCAACTGACTCATCCTGCAAATGAAATCCCACAGTGAAAGAGGGAATTAGAATATTATTCAAATAGTAAGGAGCTGTTAAAATTCAAGCAGACCACCCTAGTTCCTGTGCCCAAAAACGCCAAGGTAACCTGTTTAAATGACTATCGCTCACACAGTGTTGTAGTGGTGCCTGGAGAAGTGGGTATACTCTAATCTTGCCAAATGTTTCCCAAACGGCCTGCCAGGTGAAGGAAAGGTGGCCCGTGTGAAAGATTCTATGAGAAACATTGACATACACTCTAAAAGTCCTAAAATAATGAATCACACATTGGTCATTCAGTCAGTCCAACATCCCAAGCTGTAGGTTACTGTGCAAGTAAGCTAATAGTAGGCATATTATTGAAACAGATACATGAGTCTGTCAGCTGAGTCAGAAATTCACAGTCTTCAGTCACACTTTTTTTATTTTCAGAAAAACAACAAAATTGTATTTTCTAAGTTCATAACAATGCTTAAACCACATCAGGAGACCACTTTTGAGGTCTGGGAAACATCTAAGAAATGAATACTTTTTTTTAAAGTGTGCTAGTTAACATTTAGTAGAGAAGGTTTTTGGGAAAGCCTTTCCATCTACCAGACAGTTACGCCTAACACTGCTAGATTTAGTTTGAAACCTGGACATTTGACTTCATACTGAATTACGAGGCATACCTTGCTTCAAAGTAGCCAATAGCAAAAATAGCCCACCATAGAAATGTGGAGGCAATTCCTTTTATAAAGACTTACTCATATGCTGTTCTAATGGTTTTCTTTCAACTGTCTTTAATTGTCTAGCAGCCAAAGGCATTATCCTACTCATATTAGCAACCCCTGATGATTGTTGAATCTTTAAATCCCCTGCTCTTTTTATATTTCTAACAGATAACGGTCCAAGGAACCGTTCGCATGCGCATTTTAGAACAGTGTTTTCCCGCAAATTGCATTTTGGAACATTCACAGGTACCGCCGTGTACATTGCTGCGCCTAAAATATGAAGAAATAATAGTTTATTAACATGTTAAACATTCTGATCTGTTCCATCAGCCTTATTAATTGATACAGTGTATACCCCCACTACACTATTTTGATACATATCAGTGGGAATTTAGAAGTGAGTAGGCCTATATGCAATTCCCATTGAAAAATAAGTAGGTATACGGTGTTTACCTCCCTATTAGTGGTGCGAGGGTCAGCTGTTTGTTCTCCTGCCCCCACCTGCAGTGTTTACCTCCCTATTAGTGGTGCGAGGGTCAGCTGTTTGTTCTCCTGCCCCCACCTGCAGTGTTTACCTCCCTATTAGTGGTGCGAGGGTCAGCTGTTTGTTCTCCTGCCCCCACCTGCAGTGTTTACCTCCCTATTAGTGGTGCGAGGGTCAGCTGTTTGTTCTCCTGCCCCCACCTGCAGTGTTTACCTCCCTATTAGTGGTGCGAGGGTCAGCTGTTTGTTCTCCTGCCCCCACCTGCAGTGTTTACCTCCCTATTAGTGGTGCGAGGGTCAGCTGTTTGTTCTCCTGCCCCCACCTGCAGTGTTTACCTCCCTATTAGTGGTGCGAGGGTCAGCTGTTTGTTCTCCTGCCCCCACCTGCAGTGTTTACCTCCCTATTAGTGGTGCGAGGGTCAGCTGTTTGTTCTCCTGCCCCCACCTGCAGTGTTTACCTCCCTATTAGTGGTGCGAGGGTCAGCTGTTTGTTCTCCTGCCCCCACCTGCAGTGTTTACCTCCCTATTAGTGGTGCGAGGGTCAGCTGTTTGTTCTCCTGCCCCCACCTGCAGTGTTTACCTCCCTATTAGTGGTGCGAGGGTCAGCTGTTTGTTCTCCTGCCCCCACCTGCAGTGTTTACCTCCCTATTAGTGGTGCGAGGGTCAGCTGTTTGTTCTCCTGCCCCCACCTGCAGTGTTTACCTCCCTATTAGTGGTGCGAGGGTCAGCTGTTTGTTCTCCTGCCCCCACCTGCAGTGTTTACCTCCCTATTAGTGGTGCGAGGGTCAGCTGTTTGTTCTCCTGCCCCCACCTGCAGTGTTTACCTCCCTATTAGTGGTGCGAGGGTCAGCTGTTTGTTCTCCTGCCCCCACCTGCAGTGTTTACCTCCCTATTAGTGGTGCGAGGGTCAGCTGTTTGTTCTCCTGCCCCCACCTGCAGTGTTTACCTCCCTATTAGTGGTGCGAGGGTCAGCTGTTTGTTCTCCTGCCCCCACCTGCAGTGTTTACCTCCCTATTAGTGGTGCGAGGGTCAGCTGTTTGTTCTCCTGCCCCCACCTGCAGTTGCTAATAACCAATCTGCAACCGCTCAACTATATGTGATAAAGTGAAAATCTGAGGCCGGCAGCCAACCCTAACCCGCTAATACAGAAAATGTGCAGTAGGCTATAGTCAGAGATAGCAAAAAGTATTTTGGACAGGTGTTGTGGGATTGTGTTTTGACTGATTAATATGTTTCTGCTTATAATTTCCAACATTTTGGTAGGCTATTTGTTATCTTTTCTATAAGTAGATACATGCAGCGTCTCTTCTCTCATTATACCCTATGTTGCCCTAGAAGACTACATAAACTCTTGTTCATTAGAATAATGTCATACATTAATGGAATGAATGCATCAATCTAGTTGACATCGGTAAGGTTCTCATCTCATCTTCTTTCACAGAGGAAAGAGTTTAGGAACTGGGGAGAAAATGCAAAAGAATTGGAAAGATTTTCTGTAAAAAATGTCAAAGTTTGACTGATTGTACGGAAATAGATAGCTGTGAAAATGAACCAACATTTTTCTGATAGAATTTCAGTTTGGCTTGGATGAATATTGTATGTGGTTCAAATACTATGAAACCAAATCAAATTTTATTAAGACAAACACATATTTAGCAGATGTTATTGCGGGTGTAGCAAAATGCTTGTGTTCCTAGCTCCCGTGCAGTAGTATCTCACAATTCAATACACACAAATCTAAAATACACACAAATCTGCATTGACTAAAATACAGTAGAATACAGTATATACATGTGACATGAGTAAAGCACTATGTAAACATTATTAAAGTGACTAGTGTTCCATTGTTAAAGTGGCCAGTGATTCCATGTCTATGTATATAGGGCAGCAGCCTCAAAGGTGCAGGGATGAGTAACCGGGTGGTACCCGGCTGGTGGCTTTGAGATAGAAGCTGTTTTTCAGTCTCTCGATCCCAGCTTTGATGCACCTGTACTGACCTCGCCTTCTGGATGATAACGAGGTGAACAGGGCGTGGCTCGGGTGGTTGTTGTCCTTGATGATCTTTTTGGCCTTCCTGTGACATTGGGTGCTGTAGGTGACCTGGAGGGCAGGCAGTGTGTCCCCGGTGAAGCATTGGGCAGACCACAACACCCTCTGGAGCAAAAAATAAATAAATAATAAATAAAAAAAAGTTATAGAAAAATAACAAATAATTAAGGAACATCAATAAAATAACAGTAGCGAGGCTACATACAGGAGGTACTGATACAGAGTCATTGTGTGGGGTGTTTTACTTTTCTATTAGTTCTCTATTTTCTTCCACTCTGCATTGTTGGGAAGGGCCCATAAGTTAGCATTTCACTGTTAGTCCATACCTGTTGTTTATGAAGCATGTGACGAATAAAATATGATTTGAAATTCAAACTACCATCACCTTTATTGTAATTGGGCTGTTGTAGGCCTACTTGTGGGAAAAGTTTTTAAAGTTTTCCTAATCTAATTTCCATTGTATATAGAACGAATATTAAAACAGTAAACATTTTCATTATTTTGAATTGACTCTCTCAGCTTCTGCTTGGTTGAATAGGAACAATATTGTTGCTGCATTGTGAAACTAACATAGGGGTATTTTCTCAAATTGATTTTGTGATTGTCTCTCAGGATGAAATGTGGTGCCATACTTTGTGTGTGTCAGTTGCCACTCCACAATCTGACAGCAGCGCTCCCTCTAGCCACTCATGGAGTGGCTTAGTTAGATCGACAAAGGGCTTTGATCACCCAACAACAGGCTTATAAGAACAAGACACTCCACTTCCCAACAGCTAATTAACTAGAGTGTCCTAGCAGGACCTTGACAGAACCAGTGCCAAAGCAGTCAGCTGCCATGCTATCACTTGGCATCACAGATAACATACCTTTACTGAGCCATATCATTGTAGCTCAGGATGGTTCTTAATACATTTTCCATTTACTTATAAAATGTGTTGTTTTTGCCTCAAGAATGGATCATTTCTTCATTCATCATAGTTTCATCCTTGAGCCATGAACAAATTATTTTTAAAATCTCTTCGAATAACATCCTCCTGGGGTAGAAGTGCCGTTAAACCTATTAAAGGTTTGTGCCAGATCAGTGTTCGGTCATTACTTGCTGAGAGGCGACACAGATGAGAGTCACCACACAGCCCCAAACCCCAAGGCTCCAATTACACTACTGCAAGAGGTGCTGACAGAACCGGGTGAAAAAAGAGACGCGTCCAGACTAGTTCTAATGGGATTAGACTTTACTAGACATATTGTAGTATTAGTATAAATACTGCAGTAAGAAAACATTTGTAGTATATACTATAGTAATTACTGTGGGGGTTTTGCAGATTGTAGTATACTGTAGTGATTTTACAGACATTACTGTAGTATTTACTATAGTGTTTTTGTTGTATTATCTTTGACGTAGCAGTGGGGCTTTTTCCTTGAGGAAACCTCCCGGACAAAATACTCACAACAAATATTCCATAACCTGTAGGTAAGACTGAGGTCTGAAAAAACATTAAGAGAGTCAGTTGTACAACTGAATGCATTCAACTGAAATGTGTCTCATGCATTTAACCCAACCCCTCTGAATCAGAGAGGTTTAAGGGGGCTGCCTTAATCGACATCCACATCTTCGGAGCCTGGGGAACAGTGGGTTAACTGCCTTGCTTAGGGGCAGAATGACAGATTTTTACCATGTCAGCTTGGGGATTCGATCCAGCAACCTTTTGGTTACTGGGCCATTCCAGTATAGCCAAAGTCAGAGTTGGTATGGTTTCACCACAGATATAGAACTGATACATTGTCTATGGGTATTATGGCCACAGATCAATCTGTTTTCAGCAGTATTTATTTAAGTTGTGGAGGCATCATTGAATGACTGGCTATTCTTGGCTTTCTGTGTGTCATGCAGGGTTGACCATAAACATAATATACAGCTCTCTCTTGAGGCCTATGCAGAGTAAGATGAAGGACCTGACCTTCAACTGTCCATTAGTGTATGTGACATCACCAGTGTGGACAGGAGGGAGCCTTGCCTGTGGCCATTTCCCTGTGTGTGGAGCACACAGCCTCATCTCCCTCATCTCTCAATGTCAAAGCCAAAGGAGATCACCACTCAATCACTTCAGGCTTGACAACAATGTGTTGTTTTTACCAGCCTATGCTGTTTTAGCTGTTGTTCATTATGTGTTGTTTTTACCAGCCTATGCTGTTTTAGCTGTTGTTCATTATGTGTTGTTTTTACCAGCCTATGCTGTTTTAGCTGTTTTCATTATATGTTGTTTTTACCAGCCTATGCTGTTTTAGCTGTTGTTCATTATGTGTTGTTTTTACCAGCCTATCTTTTATCTGTTGTTTCTTCGCAATTCAAGTGGTTTAATTAAAGGTGTTAACATATTTTTTGTATTTTTATTTATTTAACATATCATAGCACCTTTTTGTGCTAAGTAGAACTCTATATGTAGAGTTTGTCATAGAATCCCCTGTAAATGGTTCTTCCTAGAACCCTCTATGAACAATTCCTTCAGCCTTATCAGCATTAAAATGGAACTCTTTATGACAATCCATTTATCATAAGATCTTTCTTTGAAGCCATAGTTATACTCCAACACAGTGGTGTTAGGAAACTCCTGGTTTACAGGCCACATCAGGTTTGAAGGTCACGTTATGCTGGCTTTCAAAGTGATTAGTAATTCCTATTGGATAGTGAGGCTATCCAACAATTTGAACTTTTAATCACCCGCAACCTGCATTCAGAATGACTGCCAGGGTAGAGAAGACTGAGTAATGAGACTACTTAAATCATCTAACCTGAAACCTGAAAGTATCTCGGTAATGGGTGCAATTTGTCTAACTACTAACAGATTGGATTAGTTCAGAAAAATATATGTTATTTATGTTTGTGTAGCATGACATTAATCAACCAACCAATGTACATGCAAAGACACAGATAGTGAAACAGACAACTGTGAATAGAGCATGCTGGGAAATGTGATAATGATGGCCAAGGTTTTGACTGTTTTACTCTACACAGTTAAAATGACACAATCGCAGAGGTCTGAGATACTGCATCGCAGTGCTAGCTGTGCCACTAGAGATGGTTCGAGTCCAGGCTCTGTCGCAGCCGGCAACGACATGGAGACTCATGGGGCGGCGCACAATTGGCCCAGCATCGTCCGAGTTAGGGGAGGGTTTGGGCGGCAGGGATGTTCTTGTCTTATTGCGCACTTACGACTCCTGTGGCGGGCCAGGCGCAATGCATGCTGACACGGTTGCCAGGTGTACGGTGTTTCCTCCGACACATTAGTGCGGCTGGTTCTGGGTTAAGCAGGCATTGTGTCAAGGAGCAGTGCGGCTTGGCTGCGTTGTGTTTTGGAGGCCACACGGCTCTCGACCTTCGCCTCCCCCGAGTCCATACGGGAGTTGCAGCGATGGGACAAGACTGTAACTACCAGTTGGATACCACGAAAAAGTGGTAAACATTTATTTTTTATAAATACAATGACACAATCACGCTCAACTCTGGTTATTAACAACAACACTGGGATTTTTTTACACTGTTGAGTGTTAAGTTCATTTAACTTCTGAATTAAAATTAGAAATGTTACACTGGAAAATCAACACAAGGTCAAATTTGCCAATGTGCTGTGTACCATACAATACACTGCCGGTTCATTCATACTCCCTTCTATTCTCTTACTCTCTGCTCAATAAAATCCCAGAAAATACTAATTTGAAAGACAGAAATCATGGCAAAGATATTTATGTCAGTACTGTATATGTAAAATGATTAAGGGAATACCAGATATGTGTACAAATATTCACATATAGCTACAGTTGAAAACATTCTCACACCTATCTTTTTAAACTGATCAGATTACTCAAACACCTGACGTTACGGTTTAAACACTGAGGTAAATACTAATGCTCAGGCACTATTTAAAAGTACAATGAAACAGCTTATTCAGATTCAGAAGGGTTCTTTGAAGAAAGAATCCTTCTTGCCTCCCAAAGAATCACCAAAGAACCCTTACTTCAAAAACGGTTGTTAGGATGTCAAAGGTTCTAGGTACAACACTTTGTCTTGCAAAGAACCCTCGTCTTCCAAAAAAAGGATTATTCAGATGAATATGGTTCTTTGTAGGACCCTATCCCTCTGCAAAGAACCATTTTGGATTTATTTTTTTCTAAGAGTGTACTAAGATAGGTTTGAAGCAATGAATCGCTCCCTAGAAAACTATTTCCGATAGGTTAACTAAATTGTGATTGTTATGACATTTACCACGGCAGAAAATGCTCCTAAAATTGCTTTCCCTCCCAGAGCTTCTTTTGTCAAATGTCAGTTGTTATTTTACCATCCTCCTGTACGTGATCATCATCAAGTTATCAGCGACTCTCTCAGTCCAGTAACAAACCAACGGCAAACAATGAAAATCAGTGAGATATGTCTGAGGCTGAATGTTCTACGGTAACAGCCACAGGTGATGCCATTTCTGGATCAATACACTGGACAGAAAATAAGCAGAAATTAGACATTTATGTTCGATATAGAATCCATTTATTTTTCATCTCTGAATTGATCTTACGCTCACCTTTAATTCTCTTCCCTAACAACTTTATAGATAGATATTTACCACTTGACCTGAAGACCTAATAAGAAGAGATGGAGTAGACAGAAGAGAACTGTGGCCAGGGGATGTGTATTGATGACATATCAGTGAGCGGAGCCAGTGACAGAGAGAGCAAGAGACATAGACAGACAGACAGCTGCTCTATACAACTGAGCCCTCTCTCCTGTTATTGAGAAGAGTCTGTTGACTGGGGACAGAAGACTTTGCCTCCCTCTGCCTTGATACACAAGCGCTGACACCAGCATTCACACTACAGGGTCACTGGCAGGATGACTGCTGACAGGACAGAGGGACTGTGGTGACTTCTTTACGAGTCAAACACAGTCACTACTCAAGCCTGATTGTGGTTGTTTCAGCCCACATTAAAAGTTCCCAAATGGGAAATCCAGGGATATGATGCAACAAAAATAGGATTTATTTTCTTTTAGATCTAACAAAAAGTATTCCCCGGTCAACTTAAAGCATTGATTACTGGAAATGAAATGACACTATATGGCCAAGAGACTTTACTGCTCCCACATCTAGCTAGGACTCCTCCTACAGAAGGCCCAACTTCCATTTATCCTACACCTGCACACTTGGCACAGTGCAATGAATGTGCAAGAGGGGGAGCCATATTCTAAGGTACACTGATAACCAAAGGAATGTACAGTACATGTATCAATCAGGTATAAATCATAAGAACACAATATTTCATCTCATAAATTCATATTCTTATTTCATAGATATACTGTACATGGTGCTCTGTATGTTTTCTGTGTTCTATACAATATGGCTAACCGGCTCTAACAGGACCCCATCTGTGGTAAAGCACAATATAGGACAGATGCACAGACCACGTTGTGGATCAGTGTAACTGGGATCTTCTTCTTTGTATGTGTGTGTGTGCTCTCAGACTGAGGCATTCATACAATTCTACTGTGTGATGAAAACCCAAGCACCCCACTGACAGGCCCATGTAAACTACAAGGATATAGTATTAAAACCCTGTCTGCAGTGCACACACCAATATTAGTAAATATTAATAATTCCGCTATGGCTCAGATCCTTACATATGAGAGGCCAGGATAGCAGGACCCTATCATATACCCACTTCCTCTGGAGAAATACAGGTAACTACCAAAATAAAGGAAACACCCAACATAAAGTGTCTTAATAGGGCGTTGGCCACCATGAGCCAGAACAGGTTTCAAAGCACCTGCACCTTGGCATAAGATTCTGCAAGTGTCTGGAACTCTAGTGGATGCGAAACACCATTCTTCCATGAGAAATTCCATCATTTGCTGTTTTGTTGATGGTGGTAGAAAACACTGTCTCATGCGCTGCTCCACAATCTCCCATAAGTGTTCAATTGGGTCATCTGGTGCCTGAGATGGCCATGAAATATGGTTTACATCATTTTCGTTCTCATCAAGCCATTCAGTGACCACTCGTGCCCTGTGGATGGGGGGATTGCCATCCTATGGGAGCATAGCCATGATAGCCAAATAATGGCCTGCCCAGCATTTTTATACATGACCCTAAGCACGATGGGATGTTAATTTCTTAATTAACTCTGGAACCACACCTATGTGTAAGCACCTGTTTTCAATATACTGTATGTTTTATCCCTCAATTACTCAAGTGTTTCCATTATTTTGGCAGTTACCTACATATATTGACTCCCAACATTGGGACTGGATAGAGGGAATATGTTGTTTCGTATGGCTGAAATAGAGTCTTTCAAATGACTGAAAGCACCAGTCAAAGGGCACTTGTCTGAAGGGTCTATAAGTGATACCCTATGTTATCTCTCAATGTACAGTCACCAGGTAGGACTTAGTCTCTCTTGACAGAAGGGCTGCCTCCCACAATGTACCAATGTTCCGTCACTGCTGTTGCCTAGGGTCTGGGTTCCTGAGACTAGGTAGGACTCGACATCCAGTAGCTTAACTGACAAGTGTTTGCACAGTAAACAGACTTCAAAATGTGACCCTCTAAAATGGAGCAGTGGTTCATTCCTGGAGCTGTGAGTTGTGACAGTTCTCTCCTCCACTCCACTGATAACTAATGAACTGTTGCAACAATGTCTACTGTATGAGTAGCTGCACCTACCTCCTGTAGCACCGCCCTGTTGTTTTTAATCAATTTCTCAAATTAAGGATTCCCTTTTCCCAAACTGGTTTGATCCTTGTTTGTACTTCACACCGAGAGTGAGACAACAGCAGCTTCTCACCTGTCTGTGGTTGAGCTTTGCTGCCTGAGGTGTTTATCTGGGCTATGACAAAGACAATATGTGGATGTGACATTGGGGATCCTCCATCACACATTGATTGTGTAAATTATTCACCAATGATCACGCTCTGACTGTATAATTAAACTGGCAGATATCTACACTTCCACACGGTCTCTTAGCAACTACTGTCTACTACTGCATCCACAACAGCAATATTAAATGGCTATTTTGTATCAAGAAACATCCAGGCCGTTAGCCCCTTCTGCTTCAAGAAGTCCACTATCATCCCCGTGTCCAATAAAGGGAAAGTAACTGAATTGAATGATTACCGACCCGTCGCACTCACTTTCGTCATAATGTGGTGCTTCGAGAGGCTAGTCAAAGACCATATAACCTCCTCTCTCCCCGACACACTCGACCCTCTCCAATTCACCTACCGCCCCGACAGATCCACGGACAACATAATCACCATTGCACTGCACACTGCCCTCACCCACATAGAGAAAAGGAATGCATACGTGAGGATACCATTTTTATTATTTTTATTATTGTTCATCCATTTCACTTTGACCTGCACTGTTGGAGCTTGGAGCGTAAGAATTTCACTGCCTGCTATTACATCGACGGCCCTGTACATGTGACTAATAAAATCTAATCTAATCAATTGCCTAATGCTAATAAATCCTCTACTTTGACAAAGTGTCTCAATGTTTTGTCATTACTACTTAAGAAGTCATAACTACTGTTATCAAACAAAAATCTGTTTAGCAAACATTCACTTCAGTCCAGATGCTGGAGCTCCAGACAGACGCCAGCGAAGTAACAGTTCTGTTTTGTAGTTTGATCCAAACATCCCTAGCTGCCTTCTTCCATTACCCCTCTTCTCTGTGGAGTAGGCCTGGGGTCTCTGGACCCTGTGTGTCAGACTGGCTGGCAGGCAGACATCCCCAGAACAGGGAGCTAGACTGCAGGCATGCTGTGGCAGACAGACACAGACCAGCCTAGGTCTTAGTCACTACACACCCTGTTGGTGTCTCAGAACACATGGCATCTCTCCAGTGGATGGGAAAGGATCAGACTGTAGCGAGGATCAGTCAGAGAGATGGCTATGGAAAATGATAAGGCTATGATTGGTGTTCTGGATCAGTGGAGAGCAACTGAGGATGGATCAGTCTTCAGTCACCCCTGTGGTTACTCTGTGGAGGTGAGTCCCATCAGAACATGTGTGGGGGGTTGTCAACAGCATGCTTCACACTGCTCTCATTTCATGCCCTGCCATCTCTCCAAATGGAAGACATTTTTAGAACTTCAAAGTTGTCCTCATTTTGGCAAGTCCTTTCTCTTGTTTTGATTGAAATAATCAGCCTTTTAATTGGGCAGAAATTCTGTTCTAGCTTTGCGGCGTCCTACACAGATTTTCTCTCAAACACACACACACACACACACACACACACACACACACACACACACACACACACACACACACACACACACACACACACACACACACACAAACACACACACACACACTCTTATTGCATGTCTAGCCGTCGCCACCGGGGGGGACTCCCTCCTGTGAGAGGAGCTCTGTGTCCCCATATCAGGAAGATCTCCTTTTTGGCATGTAAAGGATTGTCTTACCCAGAATCAGACACACGGCTGTGTAATTCCTTACCAGCCTTTTCCCAGACTAAATAAATTGCTTTTCATAATCTGATCTAATTGTTGGTTTTCTTACAGCTCTTCACAGGTTTTCCCCATTTAGACAAAGACCAATAAGTTTACACAGCCAGCCCAATTCTGATACTTTTTTCACAAATTGGTCTTTTGAGCAATCAGATCAGCCCTGAAAAAGATCAAATGTGAAAAGATCTTGTGATTGGTCAAAAGACCAATTAGTGGAAAAATTATCAGAATTGGGCTGCCTGTTTAAACGCAGCCTTAGTGACTTGAATGTGTTGATTGTTTTCCTACCTAGAAACGTTAGAAAAATGTAACCATGTGTGACAATAAACACTTCCAGAGCCTGGCTAACTCAATCGCTAGACTTTAATCTCCCTGCAACTTGGACAATATTGTTTGAAATGTGCAATTCTGTCCCAGACATGACTATATAGTGAATACATCAATAAATACATTAAAACATGTTGGGGTGTTGTTCATTTGGAATGGAAACATAGCTGATTGATTATTATTAATGAAGATGATCTAATTCGGAAAATGGGATTCTCCTGAGTCGGTGCTTAAGAGAGCATAATGAAAATGTGTGCAATTAACATGTCATTACTTTTTCCATCTTGTTTTTTTAGACACTGGTCTAAACCCAATTGAGACTATTGTTTAGCTGCATTTCAATCTGAAACTGGTCAACACCGTAGAGGACGATAGTGGATGTATTTATCCTGCTATTTGAAGTAGGGTTCAATTATATCACATCTCTATTACTTATACCTATTTTCTTTCACCTAGAAACAATATGAGATAGAAACAGTGTTTTAGAGTGGATGGGTCCAGAAATGCGTCATCAGTGCTTAAGCCCCAGCAGCATAGAAATAGAAGTGAAGACAGATGGTGTTGATGATGTTTCTGCAGTTCCTCATGTCTTTAACTGTTAACTTTGTTCCCAATCAGAAGAAATCACAAGAGTTCAGCAACAGTCAAGTCATAATGATGTAGCTATGTTCATGTTTGATCTGTGAATTATTCAGTAATCAAAATTGGACGGTTACGATTTAGCTTTTCTCCATAGCATTTTCGACATATAATTGCGCTCTGAAAAAGCCTTGAAGCACTCCAAATTAAGTGATATAATTTACATAATATTGACCTTTCGACCATGGTTGAAACCATGGTCTACTGCGTTTGTAGTAATATGACAACCACTTGCCTAAAGATGTCTGATCTCTCTCTCTCTCAGGATGTGTGCATGGCAGAGCCTGTTTCTCAGGGTAATGGCCCTGAGTATTTAGCAGACTGGGTGAGGACCTGTCTGACAGAGGATTGTTATGGATGTTGACCATACGCTGTCACTACATATCCCATCTGTTCTCCCTGTGTGTGTGTGTGTCCTGTTCATGTGTGTGTGTGTCCTGTTCGTGTGTGTGTGTGTGTGTGTGTGTGTGTGTGTGTCCTGTTCATGTTTGTGTGTGTCCTGTTCGTGTGTGTGTGTGTGTGTGTGTGTGTGTGTGTGTGTGTGTGTGTGTGTGTGTGTGTGTGTGTGTGTGTGTGTGTGTGTGTGTGTGTGTGTGTGTGTGTGCGACCCGCCAGACCTGGAGAGATGCCTTGAACCAGCACCCCACACCTGCACTGTGGGTAATAATCTCAGAGCTCAGGGGGTCAGGGGAAAGGTTGCAAGGCAAAGCCTTTTATAGACCTGTTTGATTCCCCTGCCGCCTGTTCCCTCTATTGACTTCCCGTCTTTCACTCCCACCACATGTCAATAGATCTCCTTGACGATAGCACTGATCCTATAGAAGCTTTTCACTGGAGAGCATTTGTGTGTAATGTCAGCAACAGGTGGCTTTATTGATTAATCGCGTCCACTGACGCTACAGAGTGGAGGCTATTAGCTAACAATAATGCTTTTTAAAGATTGCGCTGTTCTGGCTCAGTCAACTCAGGAGGCACTGTCAGAAGGCGTTAAATGTCATATCTGATTGCAGCTTTTTTTCTGTCATTTCTACTGCATGTTCAGCTTCTAAGAGTTTCAGAATACACATTCATCTGTCACGCTCTCCAAGAAAGAATCATCCCTCAACTCAACCACAGCGGAAATAATCTGAATAGGTGTCTTACCATACACATTATACATCAATGATGTCACTCTTGCTGCTGGTGATTCTCTGATCCACCTCTACGCAGACGACACCATTCTGTATACTTGTCACGCCCTGGTCGAAGTATTTTGTGTTTATCTTTATTTATTTGGTCAGGCTAGGGTGTGGCATGGGTTTTTGTATGTGGTGTGTATCTATGGGGATTGTAGCTAATGGGGTGTTCTAGTTAAGTCTATGGCTGTCTGAAGTGGTTCTCAATCCGAGGCAGGTGTTTATCGTTGTCTCTGATTGGGAACCATATTTAGGCAGCCATATTCTTTGAGTTTGTCGTGGGTGATTGACCTTAGTGTCCTTGTTCCTGTCTTTGTTAGTCTACACAAGTATAGGCTGTTTCGGTTTTCGTTTCGTTCATTACGTTCTTTTGTTTTGTAGTGTTTGTATTAATTCATGTTTACGTTTGTTCATTAAACATGGATCGCAATCTACACGCTGCATTTTGGTCCGATCCTTGTTCCACCTCTTCGTCAGAGGAGGAGATAGAAGAAAGCCGTGACAATACTTCTGGCCCTTCTTTGGACACCGTGTTAACTAACCTCCAGACAAGCTTCAATGCCATACAACTCTCCTTCCGTGGCTTCCAAATGCTCTTAAATGCAAGTAAAACTAAATGCATGCTGTTCAACTGATCGTTTCCCGCTCCTGCCCGCCCGTCCAGCATCACTACTCTGGACGGCTCTGACTTAGAATATGTGGACAACTGTAAACTCTCCTTCCAGACTCACATTAAGCATTTCAAATCCAAAATTAAATCTAGAATCGGCTTCCTATTTCGTATCAAAGCATCCTTCACTCATGCTGCCAAACATACCCTCGCAAAACGGACTATCCTACCAATCCTTGACTTCGGTAAAGTAATTTACAAAATAGCCTCCAACACTCTACTCAGCAGATTGGATGCAGTCTATCACAGTGCCATCTGTTTTGTCACCAAAGCCCCATATACTACCCACCACTGTGACCTGTACGCTCTTGTTGGCTGGCATTCGCTTCATATTCGTCGCTAAACCCACTGGCTCCAGGTCATCTATACGTTTTTGCTAGGTAAAGCCCCACCTTATCTCAGCTCACTGGTCACCATAGAAGCACCCACCCGTAGCACGCACTCCAGCAGTTAAATTTCACTGGTCACCACCAAAGCCAATTCCTCCATTGACCGCCTTTCCTTCCAGTTCTCTGCTGCCAATGACTGGAACAACTTGCAAAAATCACTGAAGCTGTAGACTCATATCTTCCTCTCTAACATTAAGCGCCAGCTGTCAGAGCAGCTCACAGATCACTGCACCTGTACATAGCCCATCTGTAAATAGCCCATCCAACTACCTCATCACCATACTGTTATTTATTTTTTTGCTCCTTTGCACCTCAGTATCTACTTGCACATGTATCTTCTGCACATCATCACTCCAGTGTTTAATTGCTAAATTGTAATTATTTCATCACTATGGCCTATTTATTGTCTTAACTCCATTATCTTACCTCATTTGCACACACTGTATATAGTCTTTTCTATTGTGTTATTGACTATATGTTTGTTTATTCCATGTGTAACTCTGTGTTGTTGTTTGTGTCGCACTGCTTTGCTTTATCTTGGCCAGGTCACAGTTGTAAATGAGAACTTGTTCTCAACTGGCCTACCTGGTTAAATAAAGATGAAATAAAATGTTTAAAAAAAAACATCACCAGTACATCACATATTACCATACTAATGAGATGTAATGACATGGGCTAATTCAATAAATGTAATGAAATGGGCTATTTCATGAAATGTAATGACATGGGCTATTTCATGAGATGTAATGACATGGGCTATTTAGGAAAATGTAATGACATGGGCTATTTCATGAAATGTAATGACATGGGCAATATCATGAAATGTAATGACATAGGCTATTTCATGATATGTAATGACAGGCTATTTCATGAGATGTATTGACATGGGCTATTTCATGAGATGTAATGACATGGGCTATTTAGGAAAATGTAATGGCAGAGGCTATTTCATGAGATGTAATGACATGGGCTATTTCATGAGATGTAATGACATGGGCTATTTCATGAGATGTAATGACATGGGCTATTTAGGAAAATGTAATGGCAGAGGCTATTTCATGAGATGTAATGACATGGGCTATTTCATGAGATGTAATGACATGGGCTATTTCATGAGATGTAATGACATGGGCTATTTCATGAGATGTAATGACATGGGCTATTTAGGAAAATGTAATGGCAGAGGCTATTTCATGAGATGTAATGACAGGCTATTTCATGAGATGTATTGACATGGGCTATTTCATGAGATGACACGGGCTATTTCATGAGATGTAATGACATGGGCTATTTCATGAAATGACACGGGCTATTTCATGAGATGTAATGACATGGGCTATTTCATGACATGTAATAATGAAATTGGCTATTTAATGAGATGTAATAATGAAATGCGATATTTCATGAGATGCAATGACATGGGATATGTCTTGACCATTCCTGAAAGCTGAAAGAACAGCTGCTTTTAAAATAGCTATACATTCACTTACCCACTTAGCCTAAAAGAGGCTATTTCCCCCCAAAGTTCCTTGGTAAAAGGATTCTCCTGCCGTAAGCTACATGCCAGACCAATGTCATACAGCAACACTGGAACAAAAAATCACTTCCTACACTTTCCTCCCTCACCTCTCCTTGTTAGCAGACTTTGCCAAACTGTCCTTGAGGGAACAGCAGGACATCCTAACAAGGAATAGAGACTTCAAGGCGCTGGTGTCAGACCTCATGCAGTTCTGTCGGTCTTGCCTACTGACCTACTGAGGTCCCAGCCTTGAAGTTGCTATACCTCGTTAGGACCTCCTGCTGTTCCTTGAACAGAGCATGTCTTTCTTATTGTTGCTCAGCAGTGACTGACTGACTGACTTGCTCGCCAAAGGTCTGGGGAGGTACATATAGGACCAGTCCTTCAATATTTTCAGCACAAACACACATTCACATATAGACAAAGTTGGAGACATGAGCTGTTGCATATGTTCTACAAAAGAAATACTGTAAAACTGCTGTTAAAGGCTAAGTTCATTAGAGCCAACATGACAACGTTGTGATACCAGGTATCGTAGATGCCAGTAGTGGCTGCTGAATTGCCATTGTTTCTTTTCAAGGGATTCTATAATGCAATCAGAGCTACGCTTCCCAAAATATTGCCGTCTACTCATTATCACTACAAGTGCTTATTCAGAAGAAGAAATTGTATGTACTTCCTAAGAATTGAGTGCCTTGACCTTTCATGTTCTGTCATAATGGGATTTGCAAGAAGCGTTTCTCTGGGGATAATAGGGTTTGTGTGAGTGTGTGTGCCTACAGTACACTGTAGCTTTGAGAAGCCAGTTTTCATTTTGGAGGTTGGAGCTTTTGAGTGGTCTGGTTTCAGGGAATAAAAAGCTGTTATTCTGTCTGCACACACTGGGGGATTTTCATTCAATGATGGGACTTATTATCAAAGGCCATGGGTCTAGAAATATCCCATATTCTAAGTACTGTCATGACTGTCCTGATCAGGTCAGGTTACAGGAGACCACAACTCTACAGATGATCTCTCAACCCCAACAGAGGAGGAGAGATCTAAGGGTCTGACGATGTGGGGGTTTTATGACCCCTCACGCCCCTGGTAAATCTCAGGCCACAGACAAATTCCTTTGTCATGTTACTATGGAGAACCAGCCTCAGAACATTAAACATGAAATAAAGGGACTTTGGAACAATGGTTTCCATCAGCCACAATGGTGGTCATGACGATAGATGGAATATGAAAATGTATGTCATTTTTGTTTTGTTATTAAAGGTTAATAGATTACGTTATTACGAAAACATTGTAACATCAACAGTTTTCCTAGTATATGTTTGATGTTTATACATTGTACGTTGTGTGGAAAATGTCCAAATCATAGGGAATGTTTTGGTAAAGATGAAATGTGAAGTTAGTTGTCTAAAATTGGATTTGAGAAAAACCTAGACCTTGCTCATAACTTGGTACGCCCAGAGAATTGCCCTAAAGGCGGTTACGCCCACTTCTCACCCAAGGGTATAAAACCTGTGAGTAAAGAATTTACAGACAAGACTACGTGACCCAAGCTGCAGCCAAGGTCTAAAAAGTCAACGAACCCAGAACGCAACACAAGTTTGAAGAAAAATAAATATATTTCTACCCAAGCTACGGATGAGTAGCTGTGCCTAAGCGGGTGAAATCAAGCCGGACCCCCTAGCATCCAATCCCAGCGAATTGTGGTATCTAAAAGGTTTCATTCCTATGCTGTGAGCTCTGAGCTACAGAGCTGTCTGTCCTCAGAAGACCCCTTCCAGAGCAAGGGTGAGGGAACAGACTCCTAAGCCAAAAGGACACTGACATCGTGAGGATGACCAGAAAGGTGCGCCGGAGAAGTGCGTCAACGAGCAGCCTGAACGGTCTATGCAGAGAATCCTCAGAGACCTTCCCCACGTAATTACATCATTATATTCTGACCCATAAGAGTGGCAGTTTGGGGCAAGGCTAGGGTTAGAATAGCATGGCTGACAAATTCACCCAAATGTATATTTCTCTTGTGTACTTTCTTTCTCTCTCTCTCTTTGAAATCCCCATTTTGGGTTACAGGCGCAATAGTGTGATGGCCCGTTATACTAAGTTCTAATCAATAGCCTATAATGTGTTTTGTCTATGTGTATATTTTATCATCATTTAGCTTTCTAGTAAATAAATAGTAAACTAAGATTGGTGTGGTACGAACTCATTGGTGTGACCCGGGTCCGTGCAGATTCACGGACTATACGACGTTCAGAACGAGATTGTAGAGGTAACTGGTTAATAGCGCCTGTTGTAAAATCCATATTCTGACATTCTTCGAGTTAATTTGGGAAATAGAAACTCAATAAAAACGAGTTTTCCCATGGTGCCCCAGGTTAATGAGTTAATAATTGCTTTATTCAGTTGATCACGCAATTAGAAACGTTTAATCATTTGATGAGCAACAGTCGTCATATTAACTAATACAATGTCACCCCAGTACATATAGCAGAAATGTATGTACTTTTTCAAGACCCAAACAAAAATTGACGGTACAACTTGGTGACACACACCACCAATTGTCAAATTACTGCATTTGACCACATTCATTTTGAAAACTGCTTCAGAATCAGTGGCTGGGTGTTGTTCTGAAGTGTGTTTATGAGGAGTTCTGATGCTAACAGTAGTCTGGTAACAGAAATCCAATTAAAAGCACCTGGGCCCTGAGGAAATGGGGGAGGCCGATACCTTTTAAAAATACACCACAGATCCTAGCAGGCTATGAGTGGGGCTACTGGGCCCTTGACTGACTGCTTCTATAAGTCTGAAAGGACTTCTCTCTGCCAGTCCATAAAGACACACCCACACGTGCAGTCCACAGATACACAGGTGTACACACACAGATGCTGCAAACATGTGCAATCACACTATCACGGTTGTCGTAAAAACGGGACCACAGCGCAGCGGATGTTGAGTTCCACATATTTCATTCAAAGTGGAACTTAAAGCAAAAACAATAAATCAATAAATGAACAACAAAACGTGACTACGTGGTGCACACGCACAAAGCAATATCCCACAAACACAGGTGGGAAAAATAGCTACTTTAAATATGATCCCCAATTAGAGACACCTATTACCAGCTGCCTCTAATTGGGAATCATACAAACACCAACATAGAAAATATAAACTAGAACACAACATAGAAATTATAAACTAGAATACCCCCTAGTCACGCCCTGACCTACTACACCATAGAGAAACAAGGGCTCTCTATGGTCAGGGCGTGACACACACAAACACATCTAACACACACAAATTAATATGCATACACACACCTGAACCCGACCCTGTCCATAGACATCTTCACTGACTTCAAAGGCCTTTAAAAAAAAGCCTCAATGCTCAAAATTAGATGGTTGAAGAGTGCTCAAAATGAAGAGGGCTCACAATGGCACGTGATGAACAGCTTCCTACTATGAGGTCTGGACTGTCAGCTCCAGGTCTATGTGAGTGAAATAGGATGATTGACAGATCTTTTATAATCCACTGGTATGAATGAATGTCCTTCAGCCCCTTACCAACACGCACACGCACACACAATCATCTTTCCCTGGGGGATTGTGAGGTTATTAAAGCTAAAATATAATAATGGTGAGGCGGGATGACAAAGATCAACATGAGCCAGTTAATTGGGGGTGACCCGTCCTGCGTTGTGAAGTGATTAAGAGAAAGACAATATTAAAAGAGTTCAGGGGATGTTTAATTGGTGGCGCTGAATCATTATCACGCTTGTTGTTGAAATTCTGAAGTTGATTCCTGTGATCTTGAATCTAGTTCTCAGGTATAACAGTGTGTAAACAATGGGGTAATTTCTGGTCACCATCTGGTCACCAGATGATGACTCATATCGGAAAAGGTGATATTTATCCATAATTGGACACACAAAGTTTTTTTCAGAATTGCACCTGGTGTTCTTCATAAGTGAATGTGCTGCGTGCCTCTCTTTGATGACATAGCTGATGTTCAGACTATTTTAATGTGCTTGTTAACGGAGGTGTGCTTTATTGTTGTTGAGCATATCACTAGAATAAAGATTACTGTTTTCTCTCATTTTGAAACATTTTCTAATTAGGTTCATTTAGATTTTAGATCACTATTCTCATATGTTCTACAATGTTATGTAGAAGAGTAGAGGATAGCTGTATTGTAAAATGAGCGCATAACAGTACATAGCTAGGCAGTATCAAACACAGAATCTTGGAGAGCTTACTGTACATCTATTCTGCAGGGATAATACCAAGCACCTAAATACTTCACACAGCCTACATAGTTGTCACCATATTAGCTAACGTCAAAGTCAACATAGCTACTAGAACTAGTGCATTAGTGAACCCGCTATAATCATGCAATACAGTGTACAGTCAGCAAGGAGTTTAGCATTTACACCAGCGGGCACTTGGAAGAGCTCCGGTGTTGAATAGCCATAACCAGCTAGCTAACATAGCATCCCTCTCTGTCTGAGCCAGGTGTTTGAGTAGTCTAAACTAGCTATCTGCATTCGCTTGTTAAGTGAAAGTGAGAAAAAAAATACAACAAAATACAGCTAGCACTACCTATCTCTCTCTTGCTTCTCCTTCATTTTTGACAAAATGAATTTGTAAAGGACTTTTCAACTATTGTCTTTCTCTTTCTTTGAGTCAACTACTCACCACATTGTATGCACTGCAGTGCTAGCTAGCTGTAGCTTATGCTTTCAGTACTAGATTAATTAACTGCTCGTTTGATTAGGTGGACAACATGTCAGTTCATGCTGCAATAACTCTGATAGGTTGGATGATGTCCTCCAGAAGTTGTCATAATTACTGTGTAAGTCTATGGAAGGGGGTGAAAACCTTGCGCCTTCTAGGTTTGTATTGATGTCTATGTACCCAGAGGTGGACGGAAACTAGCTGTCCTCCGGCTACACCATGGTGCTACCCTACAGAGTGCTGTTAAGGTTACTGTAAACCTTCATTGCAAAACAGTGTGTTTTAATAAATTATTTGGTGACGTGAATATATTTAGTATAGTTTTAACTAAAAATGGCAACTTTTTTAATCACTATTTTGATTTTTATAAAATTCACTGAGGATGATGGTCCTCCAATTCCTCCTCTGAGGAGCCTACACTGCTACACATGCACACATTTACACATTGCGTTTGTCATACAAGGCTGGTAAAACGATTTAGGACATTAAAGAGACAGCGCGTCAATGGGAGAGGAACGTCTTTTGAAAAGCTACTAGGAATGTAGTGACTGGGTCTTCACAACTGTCAAACCCTGACTTAGGGAGTGGTAAAATAATTTAAACACTATTCACACACAGAGAATATTATTGCACATTTCCTCAAAGAAATGAGCGAGGTTACATTGGTTACCATAGCAATTGTCGACAGTGTCAAATGGTTACCTAGAAACTAGTCCTAGAGCCTATCTATTTTTATGGAGCATGCAGCCTCTACATTTGCTGTCTGTTTGGTCAGAGTAATGTCAGAGAGATGTAATTGCATTGTCAGATGCTGGGAAGGGACAAGGCCTATGTCACATCCTACAGGGTTACATTGAGGTCAGTTGGAACCCAATGACAACATTAACCCTGTAAAATTATGGTGGCAGATACCCTAGCGGTTAGAGCATTGAGCCAGTAACTGAAAGGTTTCTAGATTGAATCCCTGAGTGAACAAGGTGAAAATATGTCTGTACCCTTGAGCAAGGCACTTAACCCTAATTGTTCCAGGGTTGCCGAGGGTCAATCCACCCTATCCCATACTCACGGGAACTTTGTGAGATTGATCCGAGGCACGATTACTTGTGAAATAGGACAAATGTAAGTACCCACCAAATAATTGCTATTATTAATTAAATAATCTCAGTAAAGATTGATAAATGGTAATTGGCAGCATGCTGTAGATACATACTCTATATAGAAATGCAAGAGGATGAGTAGGTTAAATGCGAGAGTAAATATAGTGAATTTAACCTTTATTTAATTAGGCAAGTCAGTTAAGAACAAATTCTTATTTACAACGACGGCCTGCCAAGACTCTGAATACAGTGCCTTCGGAAAGTATTCAGACCCCTTGACTTTTTCCAAATTTTCTTAGGTTACAGCCTAATTCAAAAATGTCCCTCATCAATCTACACCCAATACCCCATAATGACAAAACAAAAACATGTTTTTAGAAATGTTTGCAAATATATAAAACAAATAATGAAATATCACATTTCCATAAGTATTTAGACCCTGTATTCAGTTCTCTGTTGAAGCACCTTTGGCAGCGATTACAGCCTCGAGTCTTCTTGGGTATGACACTACAAGCTTGGCACACCTGTATTTTTTGGTTTCTCCCATTCTTCTCTGCAAATCCTCTCAAGCTCTGTCAGGTTGGATGAGGATCATTGCTGAACAGCTTGTATTTTCTGGTTTCTCCAGATATGTTTGATCGGGCAATTCAAGGACATTCAGAGACTTGTCCCACAGCCACTCCTGCATTGTCTTGGCTGTGTGCTTAGGGTCGTTGTCCTGTTGGAAGGTGAACCTTTGCCCCAGTCTGAGGTCCTGAGTGCTCTGGAGCAAGTTTTCATTAAGGACCTCTCTGTACTTTGCGCCATTCACCTTGACCTCAATCCTAACTAGTCTTCCAGTTCCTGCAGCTGAAAAACATCCCCACAGCATGATGCTACCACCACCGTTCTTCACCGTAGGGATGGTGCCAGGTTTCCTCCAGACGTGGCACTTGGCATTCAGGTTTCAGGTTTGTTGGTTTCATCAGACAAGAGAATCTTGTTTCTCATGGTCTGAGTCTTTAGGTGCCTTTTTGCAAACTCCAAGTGGGCTGTCATGTGCCTTTTACTGAGGAGTGGCTTCTGTCTGGCCACTCTCCATAAAGGCCTGATTGGTGGAGTGCTGCAGATATGTTTGTCCTTCTGTAAGGTTCTCCCATCTCCACAGAGGAACTCTAGAGCTCCGTTAGAGTGACCATCGGGTTTTTGGTCACCTCCCTGATCAAGGCCCTTCTCCCCGATTGCTCAGTTTGGCCGGGCGGCCAACTCTAGGAAGAGTCTTGGTGGTTCTAAACTTCTTCCATTTAAGAACAATGGAGGCCACTGTGTTCTTGGGGACCTTCAATGCTGCAGACATCTTTTGGTACACTCCAGATCTGTGCCTCGACACAATCCAGTCTCGGCGCTCTACGGACAATTCCTTGGTTTCCTTGGTTTTTTCTGTAGTCCCACTGTCAACTACGTGACGTTATATAGACAGGTCTATGGGATCTTATATAGTGGAATCAGATGCGTGCCTTTCCAAATCATGTCCAATCAATTGAATTTACCACAGGTGGACTCAAATCAAGTTGTAGAAACATCAAGGATGATCAATGGAAACAGGATGCATCTGAGCTCAATTTCGAGTCTCATAGCAAAGGGTCTGAGTATTTGTGTAAATGAGGTATTTCTGTTTTCTAAAAAACAGTTTCTGCTTTTTCATTATGGGGTATTGTGTGTAGATTGCTGAGGATATTTTTGTATTTAATCCATTTTAGAATAAGGCTGTAACGTAACAAAATGTGAATGCTTTCTGAAGGCACTGTATGGGGTAGCGTTCCATGACCTAACTTCTCAAACCATTAGGAGTGGCCTGACACTGACTGAAAGTCAATTTATTATTTCCTGTATATATCTCAAACCCCACTGAAGATGGCAATCACACATCTACCAGGCCATACATTCACAAAGCCGCAGGGCCAGTCGGATTACCAGAACATGTACTGCGAGCATGCGCTGACCAACTAGCAAGTGTCTTCACTGACATTTTCAACCTCTCCCTGTCCGAGTCTGTAATACCAACATGTTTTAAGCAGACCACCATAGTGCCTGTGCCGAAGAACACTAAGGTAACCTTCCTAAATGACTACCGACCCGTAGCACTCACATCTGTAGCCATGAAGTGCTTTGAAAGGCTGGTCATGGCTCACATCAAACCATTACCCCAGAAACCCTAGACCCCACCCTAATTTGCATACCACATCAACAGATCCACAGACGATGCAATCTCTATTGCACTCCACAGTGTCCTTTCACACCTGGACTGAAGGCACACCTATGTGAGAATGCTAATGATTCACTTACTACAGCTCAGCGTTCAACACCATAATGCCCTCAAAGCTCATCAATAGGCTAGGGACCCTGGCACTAAACACCTCCCTCTGCAACTGGATCCTGGACTTCCTGACGGGCCGCCCTCAGGTGGTAAGGGTAGGTAATAACACATTCACCACGCTGATCCCCAACACAGGGACCCCTCAGGTGTGCGTGCTCAGTCCCCTCCTGTACTCCCTGTTCACTCATGACTGCACGGCCAGGCACGACTCCAACACCATCATTACATTTGCTGATGACACAACAGTGGTACAGTAGGCCTAATCACTGACAACAACGAGACAGCCTATAGGGAAGTCAGAGATCTGGCCGTGTGGTGCCAGGACAACAACCTCTCCCTCAACGTGATCAAGATAAAGGAGATGATTGTGGACTACAAGAAAAAGAGGACCGAGCACGCCCCCATTCTCATCAACGGGGCTGCAGTGGAGCAGGTTGAGAGCTTCAAGTTCCTTGGTGTCCACATCACCAACAAACTAACATGGTCCAAGCACACCATGACAGTCGTGAAGCGGGCACGACAAAACCTATTCCCCCTCAGGAGACTGAAAAGATTTGGCATGGGTCCTCAGATCCTCAAAAGGTTCTACAGCTGCACCATCGAGGGCATCCTGACAGGTTGCATACAGAGGGTAATGCGAACAGCCCAGTACTGGGTCCAAGCTTCCTGCCATCCAGGACCTCTATACCAGGCAGTGTCAGAGGAAGGCCCTGAAAATTGTCAAAGACTCCAGCCACCCTAGTCATAGACTGTTCTATCTGCTACCACACGGCAAGCTGTACCGGAGCACCAAGTCTAGGTCCAAGAGGCTTCTAAACAGCTTCAAGCCATAAGACTCCTGAACATCTAGTCAAATGGCTACCCAGACTATTGATATTGCCCCCCCCTCTCCACACCACTGCCACTCTCTGTTGTCATCTATGCATAGTCACTTTAATTAACTCTACCTACAAGTACATACTCTCTCAACTAACCAGTGCCCCCACACATTGACTCTGTACCAGCACCCCCTATGTATATTGTTATTTTTTTACTGCTCCTCTACTTCTTATGGCTGGGGGCAGTATTGAGTAGCTTGGATGAATAAGGTGCCCAGAGTAAACTGCCTGCTACTCAGGCCCAGTTGCTAATATATGCATATTATTAATATTTGGATAGAAAACACTCTGAAGTTTCTAAAACTGTTTGAATGATGTCTGTGAGTATAACAGAACTCATATGGCAGGCAAAAACCTGAGAAAAAAATCCAACCAGGAAGTGGGAAATCTGAGGTTTGTAGTTTTTCAACTCTTGGCCTATGGAATATACAGTGTCTATGGGGTCAAATTGCACTTCCTAAGGCTTCCACTAGAGGTAAACAGTCTTTAGAACCTTGTTTGATGCTTCTACTGTGAAGGAGGAGGGAATAAGAGGGGATTGAGTCAGTGGTCTGGCAGAGTGGCATGAGCTGACCACGCGCGTTAGCTTGAGTTCCATTGCATTTCTGAAGACAAAGGAATTCTCCGGTTGAAACATTATTGAAGATTTATGATAAAAACACCCTAAAGATTGATTCTATACTTAGTTTGACATGTTTCTACGGACTGTAACGGAGCTTTTTGACTTTTCGCCTGCTCGCGGGTCATGAATTTGGATTACTGGGCTAAAAGCGCAAACAAAAAGGAGGCATTTGGTCATAAATTATGGACTTTATTGAACAAATCAAACATTTATTGTGGAACTGGGATTCCTGGGAGTGCATTCTGATGAAGATCATAAAAGGTAAGTGAATATTTCTCATGTTTTTTCAGACTTCTGTTGACTCCACAACATGGCGGATATCTGTATGTTGATTTGTTGTCTGAGCGCTGTACTCAGATTATTGCATGGTGTGTTTTTTCAGTAAATCTTTTTTGAAATTTGGCACAGAGGTTACATTAAGAAGAAGTGTATCTTTTATCAATGTTTATTATGAGTATTTCTGCAAATTGATGTGGCTCTCTGCAATATATATGTATATAAATATGAACTTTATCGAACAAAACATACATGTATTGTGTAACATGAAGTCCTATGAGTGTCATCTGATGAAGATCAAAGGTTAGGGATTAATTTTATCTCTATTTCTGCTTTTTGTGACTCCTCTCTTTGACTGGAAAATGGATGTGTGTGTTTTTGTGACTAGGCTCTGACCTAACATAATCATATGTTGTGCTTTCGCTGTAAAGCTTTTTTGAAATCGGACACTGGTGGGATTAATAACAAGTTTATCTTTATAATGGTGTAAAATACTTCTATGTTTGAGGAATTTTAATTATGAGATTTCTGTTGTTTTGAATTTGGCGCCCTGCACTTTCACTGGCTGTTGTCATATCGATCCCGTTAGCGGGATTCAAGCCATAAGAAGTTACTTGTTACTTTTATCTCTTATTCTTATCCATATTTTTTGAAACTGCACTGTCTGTTAGGGGCTCGTAAGTAAGCTGTAAGGTCTACACCTTTTGTATTTGGAGCATGTGACTAATAAAATTTGATTTGATTATACTGCACTATCAGTATGTTCTGTAGCCAAATACCCTACAAATGTAACAAGGTGATTTAAGAGGTCGCACTTGCATCGTAAATGTGCGCACTCATTTAATTGGGTGCCTGATTGCTTCCCATCGTCATAGTGAAGAAGCCCTCTCTTGAAGGAAGCCATTCCTAATCATCACAGCCCACTACAATCAGGGCTCCTCTCTCAGACCACATTACTGATTGGCACCGAGGGGCACTAAGCACACTTTTACTAATGTCACCATTCCCAAACATATCATTCGTAGATTCTATAAAGAAGAAGCAATCAATAACAATGCTCAACTATTCTGAATAAAGGTGTAATATTTGTACGAATGGAATGCATGCACGCACAATACTACTCTGTCGCTTTTTGATGAAAGTGTCTTGCTACATGGTATATTATTACTATTATATTATTTTAATACAATGGCAATGTTAAATACTAATTTCTGATTGTTTTGAAGGGCATTCTAGAGCGTGCATTATTTAAGCAACAAGGCCCGAGATGTTGTGGTATATGAAGCAACGCGGAGTGCCTGGATACAGCCCTTAGCCATGGTCTATTAGCCATATACCACAAACCCCTGAGGTGCCTTATTGCTATTATAAACTGGTTACCAACATAATTAGGAGAGTGAAAATTAATGTTTTGTCATACCCGTGGTATAATATGGTTTGATACACCATGGCTGTCAGCCAATCATCATTCAGGGTTCGAACCACCCAGTTTATAATTTCCTATAAAGCACGTCATGGTAGAATTCAATGACTATAGTTCATTCTTACATGTTCTATGTTTGAGCTGCTTTGGAAAGCAAAAGTCAAATTGAAAATATTATTGGCCTCGTTGAATTCGATTTTCTTAATAGCAAGACATGGACGGTTAGTTCCACTCCACTAGCAGGTAGTGGAACACATCTGCTCCATCGTTCTTTATTTTGCATAGAACATATCGTTGATTATCCCTTATTTTATACCATGGCATTGTTGAATACTCGTTTCTGATTGGCTTGAGGAGCACTAGAACGTACATAATTTCACTATAACGCGGCGTATCAGCAAGGTAGAATCCAATTGCTATAGTTCATTCTTATATGTTCTATGTTTGAGCTGTTTTGGTAAGCTTGCGCTTCGTAGAACAAACCTTCCACGTAGTTTATATTTTCCCCTCGTTGATGGTTTATTCTTCTTCTGGTGTTTCAATACATTCTCATACAATACAATACTGCCCTCACCTGGTTGCTGAACGTCACTACATAACCAAAGTATTTTGGACAATGGCATGTACTGGTCATTATAAGGTACGACACCATCACTTTGCATACACACTATAAATGGTAAAAAGGTGGGATGACTTTAAATTCCATTGAACTTTTGAGCCCCCCCCCCCCCCCCCCCACACACACACATCAAATAAAATCAAATGTTATTTGTCACATGCGCTGAATACAACAGGTGTAGTAGACCTTACAGTGAAATGCTTACATACAAGCCCTTAACCAACAATGCAGTTTTAAGAAAATCCCTAAAAAATTAAGAGATAAAAATAACGAATCATTAAAGAGCAGCAGTAAATAACAGTAGCGGCGATATATACAGTGGGGCAAAAAAGTATTTAGTCAGCCACCAATTGTGCAAGTTCTCTTACTTAAAAAGATGAGCGAGGCCTGTCATTTTCATCATATGTATACTTCAACTATGACAGACAAAATTAGGAAAAAAAATCCAGAAAATCACATTGTAGGATTTTTTATGAATTTATTTGCAAATTATGGTGGAAAATAAGTATTTGGTCACCTACAAACAAGCAAGATTTCTGGCTCTCACAGACCTGTAACTTCTTCTTTAAGAGGCTCCTCTGTCCTCCACTCGTTACCTGTATTAATGGCACCTGTTTGAACTTGTTATCAGTATAAAAGACACACACTCCAAACTCCACTATGGCCAAGACCAAAGAGCTGTCAAAGGACACCAGAAACAAAATTGTAGACCTGCACCAGGCTGGGAAGACTGAATCTGCAATAGGTAAGCAGCTTGGTTTGAAGAAATCAACTGTGGGAGCAATTATTAGGAAATGGAAGACATACAAGACCACTGATAATCTCCCTCGATCTGGGGCTCCACACAAGATCTCACCCCGTGGGGTCAAAATGATCACAAGAACGGTGAGCAAAAATCCCA
Source organism: Oncorhynchus mykiss (assembly GCF_057628025.1). NCBI lineage: Eukaryota > Metazoa > Chordata > Actinopteri > Salmoniformes > Salmonidae > Oncorhynchus > Oncorhynchus mykiss. The sequence continues at coordinate 17,531,320 of NC_143025.1, forward strand.
GAAGCACACGGGGGGACCTAGTGAATGACCTGCAGAGAGCTGGGACCAAAGTAACAAAGCCTACCATCAGTAACACACTACGCCGCCAGGGACTCAAATCCTGCAGTGCCAGACGTGTCCCCCTGCTTAAGCCAGTACATGTCCAGGCCCGTCTGAAGTTTGCTAGAGATGATCCAGAAGAAGATTGGGAGAATGTCATATGGTCAGATGAAACCAAAATAGAACTTTTTGGTAAACACTCAACTCGTCGTGTTTGGAGGACAAATAATGCTGAGTTGCATCCAAAGAACACCATACCTACTGTGAAGCATGGGGGTGGAAACATCATTCTTTGGGGCCATGTAAAGGAAAGAATGAATGGGGCCATGTATCATGAGATTTTGAGTGAAAACCTCCTTCCATCAGCAAGGGCATTGAAGATGAAACGTGGCTGTTTCTTTCAGCATGACAATGATCCCAAACACACCGCCCGTGCAACGATGGAGTGGCTTCGTAAGAAGCATTTCAAGGTCCTGGAGTGGCCTAGCCAGTCTCCAGATCTCAACCCCATAGAAAATCTTTGGAGGGAGTTGAAAGTCCGTGTTGCCCAGCAACAGCCCCAAAACATCACTGCTCTAGAGGAGATCTGCATGGAGGAATGGGCCAAAATACCAGCAACAGTGTGTGAAAACCTTGTGAAGACTTACAGAAAACGTTTGACCTCTGTCATTGCCAACAAATGGTATATAACAAAGTATTGAGATAAACTTTTGTTATTGACCAAATACTTATTTTCCACCATAATTTGGAAATAAATTCATTAAAAATCCTATAATGTGATTTTCTGGATTTTCTTTTCTCATTTTGTCAGTCATAGTTGAAGTGTACCTATGATGAAAATTACAGACCTCTCTCATCTTTTTAAGTGGGAGAACTTGCACAATTGGTGGCTGACTAAATACTTTTTTGCCCCACTGTACCTCAGTGAAATCACACTGTGCCTCCATTGCAATGAACAGGGCGTACTATAAGTTAAGAAATAATAGGTTGTTAAGTTTGATAGATATGATAACAACAATAATGATAATAGCAAATAATAATAATACCACTCCCCTCCAGGAATATATTTCAGGGTGTAGAAGACATCCCCCCCATTAAGTCACAGCATGTCACATCAGCGTCCAGCTCTGCAGGAGTTTGATGTATGAATTGTGTGTGTAGTGTAAAGACTGTAGGAAATAGGTCCCAAAAAGTGTCAAGAATAATACAAAAGAAAATGTATGAGCAATAACAGTAGTGTGCTTTGCATGCTGCAAGCACAGAAATAATAATAACTATTCATATGTTATAACAGAAAATAGGACTAATATAATACACTGAATAGCATCTTACCATCTTACCATCAAAACAAACACCCCACAGTTGTTTGAGAAACCTTGCTTTGGTAGGCCCTGTGGTGTGAACAAGGTACCATTTTCAATACAGGAATGACAATCAAATGGTACAGTTCAGTGGAATCATTTAAAGGAATATCCAACCTGAACATCATCCACACCAAAAGTCCTCCAAGGTCCAGGGAACAGGATCCGAGCAATGTTTCTGTGAAAGTGAAGAAAAAGTACAATTCAACACCTTTTTATACTCCAGCATGCATAACAGTTTTGAACACAGTTGGAACTGAATTAGCTCAAGTATTTTTCACAACATGTATGGGTGTTGCTGGTCCATAAAATGTATTTTCAACTGCAAACACACCATTTCTCACATCAATGCACTCACATGCCAAAACTCTTTCCCTGGACACTGTTTCAAAGAAATGTGTAGGCTTTCTTCGTAAATGTGTTTTCAAGTTTTTCTTACTTAACTTCATTTTGCAGTGTGGACAAGTTACAAAGACTTTTCTTGACTTGCCATGCATGTTGGAACCAGGTGATTTCATTATTGTATTTACTATGTGTAGGCCGTGTAGACTCGCTATGTGTAACTAAGGGAATGGCCGTCGGCATCAACGATACACATTTAGAACCAGCCAAACACAACAAGGCATACATTGAAGAAACACAGAAAATCAGTGATCAAATCGATTACATAACTGTACATGGCTTACTAGGCTTACTGCTAAAGTAGGCAAATTTGTCCAAATAAGATTCCCTCATTGTAAGCAATTAGCTAGCTCACATTCAAAAGGGTGCTATTGCTAATTAGCTAGCTCAAGTGCAAATTGGTGCTAATTAATGCTATGCTAATATCGGTGTGGTAGTTGGTTATATAAAAATATACCACTGCACTGGTATAACATTAACATTAGAAAGTACATTACAAGGCGTCCCGGGTGGCACAGTGATTAAGGGCGCTGTACTGCAGCGCGATCAGAGTCTGTGCCATCAGAGTCCCTGGGATCGCGCTCAGGCTCTGTCGTAACCGGCCGTGACCGGGAGGTCCGTGGGGCGACGCACAATTGGCCTAGCGTTGTCCGGGTTAGGGAGGGATTGGTCGGTAGGGATCTCCTTGTCTCATCGCGCACCAGCGACTCCTGTGGCGGGCCGGGCGCAGTGCGCGCTAGCCAAGGTTGCCAGGTGCACGGTGTTTCCTCCGACACATTGGTGCGGCTGGCTTCCGGGTTGGATGCGCTGTGTTAAGAAGCAGTAAGGCAGGTTGGGTTGTGTATCGGAGGACGCATGACATTCAGCCTTCGTCTCTCCCGAGCCCGTACGGGAGTTGTAGCAATGAGACAAGATAGTAGCTACTACAACAATTGGATACCACGAAATTGGGGGTAAAAATAAATAAAAAAATTTAAAAAGTACATTACGCATAATGACTTCCATGGTTGATATTTTATTTTTATATTTTATTTTTTTAGATTAAGATTCGATATCTTCAACATGAGGGTGAGCTTGAAGGAGACGGGACAGGAAGGGTTTGGGTTAAACACATTTGACTACGCCCACATTGAGCCCGGCCCCGAACTGCACACTACAGTCAGGTGCTTCTCACCACATCCCACAAGCATCGGAGCCGGTGTAGTACGCTTTGCCTGTTTGATGGTTCATCGGGGGTATAGCGGGATTTCTTATAAACTTCTGGGTTAGAGTCCCGCTCCTTGAAAGTGGTAGCTCTACCCTTTAGCTCAGTGCGAATGTTACCTGTAATTCATAGCTTCTGGTTGGGGTATGTACGTACGGTCACTGTGGGGACGATGTCCTCGATGCACGTAATGATAAAGCCAGTGACTGATGTGGTGTACTCCTCAATCGATGCCATTGGAAGAATCACGGAACATATTCCAGTAGTTTAGCACTGTAGTTTAGCATCTGCTTCATCTGACCACTTTTTTTATGGACCGAGTCACTGGTGCTTCCTGCTTAAATTTTTGCTTGTAAAGCAGGAATCAGGAGGATAGAGTTATGGTCAGATTTGCCAAATGGAGGGTGAGGGAGAGCTTTGTACACGTCTCTGTGTGGAGTAAAGGTGGGGTAGACCTTTTCCCTCTCTGGTTGCACATTTAACATGTAGGTAAAACTGATTTCAGTTTCCCTGCATTAAAGTCCCCAGCCACTAGGAGCGCCGCCTCTGGATGGGCATTTTCCTGTTTGCTTATGACGGAATACAGCTCATTGAGTGCAGTTCTTCCGGTGCCGACAGAGATGGCCGCCTCGCTTCGCGTTCCTAGGAAACTATGCAGTTTTTTGTTTTTTTACGTGTTATTTCTTACATTGGTACCCCAGGTCATCGTGGGTTTCATTACATACAGTCGAGAAGAACTACTGAACATAAGAGCAGCGTCAACTCACCATCAGTACGACCAATAATATGACTTTCGCGAAGCGGATCCTGTGTTCTGCCTTTCACCCAGGACAACGGAATGGATCCCAGCCGGCGACCCAAAAAAAAGACTTCGTAAAAGAGGGAAACGGAGCGGTCTTCTGGTCAGACTCCGGAGACGGGCACATCGTGCACCACTCCCTAGCATTCTTCTCGCCAATGTCCAGTCTCTTGACAACAAGGTTGATGAAATCCGAGCAAGGGTAGCATTCCAGAGGGACATCAGAGACTGTAACGTTCTTTGCTTCACGGAAACATGGCTCACTGGAGAGATGCTATCGGAGTCGGTGCAGCCAGCTGGTTTCTCCACGCATCGCGCAGACAGAAACAAACATCTTTCTGGTAAGAAGAGGGGCGGGGGCGTATGCTTCATGGTTAACGTGACGTGGTGTGATCATAACAGCATACAGGTACTCAAGTCCTTCTGTTCACCTGATTTAAAATTCCTCACAATCAAATGTCGACCGCATTATCTACCAAGAGAATTCTCTTCGATTATAATCACAGCCGTATATATTCCCCCCAAGCAGACACATCGTTGGCTCTGAACAAACTTTATTTGACTCTGTGCAAACTGGAATCCATTTATCCGGAGGATGCATTCATTGTAGCTGGGGATTTTAACAAGGCTAATCTGAAAACAATACTCCCTAAATTTTATCAGCATCTCGATTGCACAACCAGGGCTGGAAAAACCTTGGATCACTGCTATTCTAACTTCCGCGACGCATATAAGGCCCTGCCCCGCCCTCCTTTCGGAAAAGCTGACCACAACTCCATTTTGTTGATCCCTGCCTACAGACAGAAACTAAAACAAGAAGCTCCCGCGCTGAGGTCTGTTCAACGCTGGTCCGACCAATCTGACTCCACACTCCAAGACTGCTTCCATCACGTGGACTGGGATATGTTTCGTATTGCGTCAGACAACAACATTGACGAATACGCTGATTCGGTGAGCGAGTTCATTAGAACGTGCGTTGAAGATGTCGTTCCCATAGCAACGATTAAAACATTCCCAAACCAGAAACCGTGGATTGATGGCAGCATTCGCGTGAAACTGAAAGCGCGAACCACTGCTTTTAATCAGGGCAAGGTGACCGGAAACATGACCGAATACAAACAGTGTAACTATTCCCTCCGCAAGGCAATCAAACAAGCTATGCGTCAGTATAGAGACAAAGTAGAATCTCAATTCAACGGCTCAGACACAAGAGGTATGTGGCAGGGTCTACAGTCAATCACGGATTACAAAAAGAAAACCGGCCCCGTCACGGACCAGGATGTCTTGCTCCCAGGCAGACTAAATAACTTTTTTGCCCAGCCGACGTGAGGAAAACATTTAAACGTGTCAACCCTCGCAAGGCTGCAGGCCCAGACGGCATCCCCAGCCGCGCCCTCAGAGCATGCGCAGACCAGCTGGCTGGTGTGTTTACGGACATATTCAATCAATCCCTATCCACCATTGGCCACCATTGTTCCTGTTCCCAAGAAAGCTAAGGTAACTGAGCTAAACGACTACCGCCCCGTAGCACTCACTTCCGTCATCATGAAGTGCTTTGAGAGACTAGTCAAGGACCATATCACCTCCACCCTACCTGACACCCTAGACCCACTCCAATTTGCTTACCGCCCAAATAGGTCCACAGACGATGCAATCTCAACCACACTGCACACTGCCCTAACCCATCTGGACAAGAGGAATACCTATGTGAGAATGCTGTTCATCGACTACAGCTCGGCATTTAACACCATAGTGCCCTCCAAGCTCGTCATCAAGCTCGAGACCCTGGGTCTCAACTCTGCCCTGTGCAACTGGGTACTGGACTTCCTGACGGGCCGCCCCCAGGTGGTGAGGGTAGGCAACAACATCTCCACCACGCTGATCCTCAACACTGGGGCCCCACAAGGGTGCGTTCTGAGCCCTCTCCTGTACTCCCTGTTCACCCACGACTGCGTGGCCACGCACGCCTCCAACTCAATCATCAAGTTTGCGGACGACACTACAGTGGTAGGCTTGATTACCAACAACGACGAGACGGCCTACAGGGAGGAGGTGAGGGCCCTCGGAGTGTGGTGTCAGGAAAATAACCTCACGCTCAACGTCAACAAAACTAAGGAGATGATTGTGGACTTCAGGAAACAGCAGAGGGAACACCCCCCTATCCACATCGATGGAACAGTAGTGGAGAGGGTAGTAAGTTTTAAGTTCCTCGGTGTACACATCACAGACAAACTGAATTGGTCCACCCACACAGACAGCATCGTGAAGAATGCGCAGCAGAGCCTCTTCAACCTCAGGAGGCTGAAGAAATTCGGCTTGTCACCAAAAGCACTCACAAACTTCTACAGATGCACAATCGAGAGCATCCTGTCGGGCTGTATCACCGCCTGGTACGGCAACTGCTCCGCCCACAACCGTAAGGCTCTCCAGAGGGTAGTGAAGTCTGCACAACGCATCACCGGGGGCAAACTACCTGCCCTCCAGGACACCTACACCACCCGATGTCACAGGAAGGCCATAAAGATCATCAAGGACAACAACCACCCGAGCCACTGCCTGTTCACCCCGCTATCATCCAGAAGGCGAGGTCAGTACAGGTGCATCAAAGCTGGGACCGAGAGACTGAAAAACAGCTTCTATCTCAAGGCCATCAGACTGTTAAACAGCCACCACTAACATTGAGTGGCTGCTGCCAACACACTGACTCAACTCCAGCCACTTTAATAATGGGAATTGATGGGAATGATGTAAAATATATCACTAGCCACTTTAAACAATGCTACCTAATATAATGTTTACATACCCTACATTATTCATCTCATATGTATATACTGTACTCTATCATCTACTGCATCTTTATGTAATACATGTATCACTAGCCACTTTAACTATGCCACTTTGTTTACATACTCATCTCATATGTATATACTCGCATTAACATCTGCTAACCATGTGTATGTGACAAATAAAATTTTATTTGATTTGATTTGGTTTAGTGCCAGCCTTGGTCTGTGGTGGTATGTAGACAGCTACGAAAAATACAGATAAAAACTCTCTAGGTAGATAGTGTGGTCTACAGCTTATCATGATATACTCTACCTCAGGTGAGAAAAACCCTGAGACTTCCTTAGATATCGTGCACCAGCTATTGTTTACAAATATGCATAGGCCCTGTGTCTTCCAAGAGGCTGCTGTTCTGTCCTGCTGATAGAGTGCATAACCAGCCAGCTGTATGTTCTTAATGTCGGCGTTCAGCCACGACTCTGTGAAACAAGATATTACCGTTTTTAATTTCTCGTTGGTAGGATATACGTGCTTTCAGTTCGTCCCATTCATTTTCCAGCATTTGAACATTAGCTAGCGGAATGGAAGGCAAGTGCAGATTAGCCACTCGTCGCCTGATCCTCACAAGACATCCTGATCTCTTTCCTCAAAATCTATGCTTCCTTTTCCAGTGAATCACAGGGATCTGGGCCTGGTCGGGTGTCCAAAGTATATCCCTCGCATCCGACTCATTGAAGAACTCCTTGTCCACTTTGAGGTGTGTAATCCTAGTTCTGATGTCCAGAAGCTCTTTTCGGTCATAAGAGATGGTAGCAGCAACATTATGTACAAAAACAAACAAAATAGCATAGTTGGTTAAGAGCCAATAAGACGGCAGCCATCTTTAGCGCACATAAGGGTAGTTACTTGCTACATTGGTCATGTTCGAGAGGATCAAAACCGAAATGTATAATTGGTCAATTGTAAATGACTGACTGATCTACAAATAATAATGAGTAGTTATTTATTTTATCCCTTTTCGTGGTATCCAATTGGTAGTTACAGTCTTGTCCCATCGCTGCAACTCCCGTACGGACTCGGGAGAGGCAAAGGTCGAGAGCCGTGCATCCTCCGAAACACAACCCAGCCTCACTGCTTCTTGACACAATGCCCGCTTAACCTGGAAGCCAGCCGAGCCAATGTGTCAGAGGAAACACCATACACACCTGTCAACTGTGTCAACGTGCATTGCGCCCGGCCTGCCTCAGGAGTCACTAGAGCGCGATGGTACAATTGTTCGCCGCTCCATGGGTCTCCTGGTTGCAGCCGGCTGCGACAGAGCCTGGACTCGAATCAGGATCTGTAGTGGCACAGCTAGTGCTGCGATGCAGTGCTTTAGACAACTGCGCCACTCTGGAGGCCCATGAGCAGTTATTTCTGATGCAAGGTTCTCTGTAGATCAGTTAGTCATTACTCACCTGCACTGTCGGCTGCATAGTCGAACAAACCCAGTGATCTCCAACAGAGATCATTTCAGATTTCCATTATGAATAGCGTTTCATGCGCTCGTACAGGTAGCATTATTAATTACGCTGAGTACGATTCAGGGTTTATATTTCACAAGCATATCAGTCTCCTGAGAGACCATCAAAAATTGCCAAAGCCAACTATATTTCAAGTCGTCTTGGCGGGGTATTGGGTAAAGTTTTCAACTAGCAATAATCGCGCCTCGGATAAACCTCATAGGCTACGATACTGCCACTGCGCAAAGATAAATCAATTGTAGGATTGGGTGGATTTAGTTTCGACACAATGATGATTCCTATCACGGTTTCAATAAAAAAAAAGATAGACAATACACAAATAGACATAGATTAGGGAAACGTGTAAAATGATATTGTGATGTGAACGCAATTATAAAAAAAAGTTTTACATTTTTTATTTAAAATATTCAAAGATTCAAAGACTTTGCCGTGCATTGTGGGATACATTGTGAAAACATGTGGAGAACTGGAGATAACTGATCAGTTGCCTACAGACTGGATAAAACAAGAATAGGCTTAGGGGCTTTCCCACAAAATGGCTTTGTAGCGGTTTTTCCGAATTGTGGCTCGTTTTTTACCGTTTATTTCCTATTTCCACAATCGTCACTCGGGAGCGCACTAAACAACGCACCGTGGTTTGTTTAAAAAGGGTTGTCTTGTGTGGTTCGCTGCAGAACCAGTCCGGACCAAACACAGGAAAAAGTATTATCAGACAGTACAGTATGCTTTAGAGACTCTGTTGTATTATTGGTTGTTTGGCAGCGAGCAGTTGATGAAATGCACACAGCGCAGTAACGTAATTTAATATATCTTAAATATTATATGATTTGCAGCGCATTTATGAATGCTTCCGATGCAGATTAGGCTACATGGGTGTTGTACGCCTATTCACGTCGCAGTTTAGTTAGAGCGGCTATTGTTGGAAGACCAAAGCGAAAGTAATATGTAACATGGAATACAAGTTAGGCTTCTTGATCATTATAATGTGAGCATTTTTCTCCAATGAACAAATTACTTGCATGAACACTTGGTTTTGTTTAGGCATTTTAGGTGGTTTGACATTTGACAATGTGAAACCAACCGGACCAAATGAAAAAAGTACAATGTAACAAATAATCGAACTCAGACATATGTGTGAAAACGCCCTTACTGGGTATTCAGATAGGAATCTATTTATATGTAGAAAATGTTGAGATTTTTCTGCAGAATTTAGAAGCATGTCCTGTCAGCTACATTTTACATTTCTGATTGCAATGTTCTCATTTGACGCAAGTATGGTGGGCCCATAGGATGCATGGCGCTTGTATCCTTTAGTGGTTGAAAACGGGACCATTTTTGTCTCACGGATAGTACCTTCGTTCTATCCTTGAGGTGTTGTCACTTCTATTTAGACACTAACACTAGGCGGTTCATTGATATAAAGAACATATTCATTGACTGACCACCAAACTATCCCTAGCTACCACAAACTCATGAAATGAACAAGCCCTATCAGCGTTCTCTAGTCTGATAGATTGCTTCCGTAGTGTGCCATTCAAACCACCAGATGGCAATCTAATCCATGCAAAGTGGCATAGTTTAAAGATTATTTCTGTGATTACCTCCAAGTTAAAAATATATATAATTGAATCCCTTTTTAGATTTCATTTTAAGTCGGCAAATGTGAAGACTGTGCAAGGGGTGTGTAGACTTTCACTAGCAACTGTATATTTCCCTAAGAGTTGTCCAAAGTTGCTAGAATCTAATTCAAAATTATTCACAGCTGCAATGCCTGCCAAAGGTGCTTCTACCACTGGTGTGTAGACATGCAGTCAAGACATCTTAATTTTGTATTTGTTATTAATTTGGAAAATGTTCTGATTTTTCTTTCACTTTAAAAATGTGGAATAGGTTGTGTAGATCGGTGTGGGGGAAAAAATCTAATGTAATCTCTTTTTACATTTAATTTAAGGCAGCAAAATGTGAAGACTGTGCAAGGGGTGTGTAGACCGTATGACTGTAGGCTCCATTTGTAACTTGATGATTCTGTTCCCTGTGTTTCCACCCCTGAAGGAGACCTCTCACATAATCAGTTGAAGTATCCACTTGACTACAGCATGACAATTTCAGCTATTATAAGAACTGTCATTTCTATGCAGAAATTATGGAAAGGGTAAGCTACATATTCTTGCATATCAATGCAAAAACACTGCGCTGTGTAGTTTTGGCCTCTTAGCTACCCATATCTCTCATATCTCCTACAGTAAAGGTTCATTTCGTAGTCAGATTGATACCAGTTTAGATGGATAGGTAATAATGCCTAATACACTAAGCTTCTTCTAAATATCAATAAAAAGCCGGATAATAATAATAATAAACCCTCATTTCCTATGGAGAGTGAACATTAAAAGCATTTCTGTTGTTGTGAAACCTCAATGGGATAATGCCATTTACTTTATATAATGTAGGCTCAGCAGCAGATAACCAGTAGCATGCCGGTTGTAAAGCAGCCTGTCCTGTGCTGTGCTGCTGACACAATAGGGAGGATTTGCTCCTGCCAGTCATAGACAGGTGCAATTAGTCTTACAGTGGCAGGATCACCGTCAGGGACAGGACAGGTAAGTATGTAGATAAAGGGATTACACTGTGTCTGGGCCACATAATCTGAAATGAATCCGGTAAGCTTCTGTTTCATTCTGAGCCTAGCATGGCAATCCATTTTCATCATCACACTACAAACTGGCTATTACTTCAGTGCAACCCAAGAAAATATGAGAAGAGCTGTGTTCACTTTGCCAGATGAACGATCTCTCAAACCAGGCATGTGTGCCACACCTGTATGCCAGTTGTGGACATTTGATAATGGTGGTGGTCAGGGGGGATAATACGCTTTAATTCTCTTGAGGTGCCTTGATTACTTTTCTCTGAAAGCCCTATCAAGAATCTTACTGCATTTCCAGCCATTCACTCGGGGATGTGTGATTTTATTCATCACCTGTGACATGCTATAGATTAGATCTGGTCCAGCTGACATAATACCCTGCTTTCCAATAGGGCCCAGTGGTAGTCCATGGTCTTAAACACACTGGCATCATCCCTTTTTTGTTTAGTGTATTCAATTGTAGAGCTTTGTTTTTAAGTCAATGCCATCCAGTACAAGGATAAGCTTATGTCATGTGTAGCAGCTTCTACTAGGTTAAGTAGGAATTTTTGTCTGGGAAATGTAAGTATGGCTTTCCGGTAAAACCCTTAGACTGGTGTGTGCCAACCAGGCTGATTCAGCTTAGACCCAACCAATCACACTCTCAGACCTCTGTCCACCAACACACTCAGCCTCCTTAAATCACTGATCAGTGATTCATCAGGATCAGCGGGTATAATGAGGTGTGTGCTTGTTTGTAGGGAGGGAGTACCTGTTTACCTGTGTACGTGTGTGTCTCTGTTTGTGTGTGTGTGTGTCTGTGCCACTCAGAGTGCCACTGTGTGTGTGTGCCATGTATGTGTCTGTGTGTTTGTATGCCGTGTGTGTGTGTGTGTGGTCCGATTTATATCACAGCAGGCTGGGGGACAGACAGGCAGGCATTGATGCTGGCCAGCCCCTCTCTCTCTCTCCTCTCCCTGTGTCACACTATGCTTTACAGTACAGACAACCAGCCAAGGCTCTAGTCTGCACACAGTAAAGTTAGGTCACTCAAAACATCCCCGGCCGTCACAGGCTTCCACTGCAATAAGTCATATTGGCAGACAGTGCTGTGCTCTGCTAGGTCATGGAGCCATTCAAATCAAAGGATGCATTCCAAATGACACCCTATTCCCTATATAGTGCACTACTTATGGAACCTGGTTAAAAGTAGTGCACTGTATAGGGATTAGTGTGCCAATTGGGACGTAACCAAACTGCTCCTTTAAATAACCTTCTTCTGTCTCTCTAGCGAGTCTTCACGCCCTGCATCAGCCACCCCCTCCCCCTGTGACAGCTTCCTGTGTCCACGAGCAGCCTCCATCTGTTATCCCCATGTCTCCTGTCTTCTGAACTCCATCCCAGAGATGCTACATCTGGCAACCTTCAGACACTGACACAGAAAGTCATAATAGTGCATGTGTTTTTGTATAAGCTGATACTACTGTATCGCATAGCAATGTTGAATATATTTGGAGATACATAGTAGCACAATGCAACGATATCAATACTGGTCACAAAGTTATTAAATGTGCACAATTTTAATGACGATATAGTACTACCCACATGTACAGTAGGCAGAGTTAACAGTACGTAATCTATACATCGTCCCAAAGATAAGCATGCATGCATTATAACAGAAGCACTGACACCTAAAATGTATATGTCGGCAAAACACAGCTCTCTCACCGAATGAAGTACAGCACTAACATTGTGCATAATTAATGCAGGCACTTGAACACATGCACTGCAATAAGGAACCAGCAGAGTGCACTCTATCCATATGACAAACAGGTGCTGAAGCATGCTACTGAACTACAAGTTTTGGTTAGACCTTTACTGAACACTCAAGAAGAGAGAATGAACTCACTGACTTCAATACTAACATTGCGTGAATAGAATAATTTATTATCGGGTAAATGACTGAGCAAACTGATCTAATATTAAGATACCGAGTGCTGCAATCAAATCAAATGGTGTTTGTCACATTTCCGAAAACTAGACTTTACTGTGAAATGCTTGCTTACGAGCCCTTCCCAATGATGCAGTTAAAAGTAATAAAAGCATAGTAACAGAAGAGGAATAAAATATACAAGAATGGATCTATGTTCAGGGAGTACCAGTACCAGATCAATGTGCAGGGGTATAAGGTATTTAACGTAGTAGATATATGTATGTACATGAAGGCAGAGTAAAGTGACAGGCACCAAGATAGATAATAATAAGTCAAATAAAGAGTAGTAGTGGCAGCATATGATCAGTGTAAAATTAAGTGTGTTTGTGTTGTGTAGGTATGCTTGTGTGTTATGCGTGCGCATGTAGTGGAGGTGTAGTGTGTGTAAACACTGCCTTTGGAAAGTTTTCAGACCCCTTGACTTTTTCCACATTTTGTTAGGTTACAGAGGAACTCTAGAGCTCTGTCAGAGTGACCATTGGGGCCCTTCTCCCCCAATTGCTCAGTTTGGCCGGGCGGCCAGATCTAGGAAGAGTCTCGGTGGTTCCAAACGTCTTCCATTGAAAAATAATGGAGGCCACTGTGTTCTTGGGGACCTTCAATGCTGCAGAATTTTTTTTGTACCCTTCCCCAAATTTGTGCATCAACACAATTCTGTCTCGGTGCTCTACGGACAATTCCTTCGACCTCACGGCTTGATTTTTGCTCTGACAAGCACTGTCAACTAAGTGACCATATGTACAGATGAAGACGGAGGTTTACATACACCTTAGCCAACTACATTTAAACTCAGTTTTTTCACAATTCCTGACATTTAATCCTAGTAAAAACTCCCTGTCTTTGGTCAGTTAGGATCACCACTTTATTTTAAGAATGTGAAATGTCAGAATAATAGTAGAGGGAATGATTTATTTCAGCTTTTATTTCTTTAATCACATTCCCAGAGGGTCAGAAGTTTACATACACTCAATTAGTATTTGGTAGCATTGCCTTTAAATTGTTTAACTTGGGTCAAACAATTTGCGTAGCCTTCCACAAGCTTTCCACAATAAGTTGGGTGAATTTTGGCCCATTCCTCTTGACAGAGCTGGTGTAACTGAGTCAGGTTTGTAGACCTCCTAGCTTGCACACACTTTTTCAGTTCTGCCCACAAATTGTCTATAGGATTGAGGTCAGGGCTTTGTGATGGCCATTCCAATAACTTGACTTTGTTGTCCTTAAGCCATTTTGCCACAACTTTGAAAGTATGCTTGGGGTCATTATCCATTTGGGGGACCCATTTGCGACCAAGCTTTAACTTCCTGACTGATGTCTTGAGATGTTGCTTCAATATATCCACAACATTTTCCTACCTCATGATGCCATCTATTTTGTGAAGTGCAAAAGTTCCTCCTGCAGCAAAGCAACACTACAACATTCCCCTTTTTCCTCCAAACGATGGTCATTATGGCCAAACAGTTCTATTTTTGTTTCATCAGGCAAGAGGATATTTCTCAAAAAAGTGCGATCTTTGTCCCCATGTGCAGTTGCAAACCATAGTCTGGCTTTTTTAAGGCGGTTTTGGAGCAGTAGCTTCTTCTTTCCTGAGCGGCCTTTCAGGTTATGTCGATATAGGACTCGTTTTACTATGGATATAGATCCTTTTGTACCTGTTTCCTCCAGCATCTTCACAAGGTCCTTTGCTGTTGTTCTGGGATTGATTTGCACTTTTCGCACCTAAGTACGTTCATCTCTAGGAGACAGAACATGTCTCCTTCCTGAGCGGTATGACGGCTGCGTGGTCCAATGGTGTTTATACTTGCATACTATTGTTTGTACAGATGAACATGGTACCTTCAGGCGTTTGTAAATTCCTCCCAAGGATGAACCAGACTTGTGGAGGTCTACAATTATTTTTCTGAGGTCTTGGCTAATTTATTTTGATTTTCCCATGATGTCAAGCAAAGAGGCACTGAGTTTGAAGGTAGGCCTTGAAATACATTCACAGGTACACCTCCAATTGACTCAAACTGTGTCATTTAGACTAACAGAAGCTTCTAAATCCGTAACATAATTTTCTGGAATTTTCCAAGCTGTTTCAAAGCACAGTCAACTTAGTGTATACAAACTTCTGACCCACTGGAATTGTAATACAGTGAATTATAAGTGAAATAATCTGTCTCTAAACAATTGTTGGAAAAATGACTTGTGTCATGCACAAAGTAATGTCATAACCGACTTGCCAAAACTATAGTTTGTTTACAAGAAATTTGCGTGGTTGAAAAAGTGAAAAACGAGGTTTAATGACTGTATGTAAACTTTCGACTTCAACTGTAGACAGGTGTGTGCCTTTCCAAATAATGTCCAATCATTTGAATTTACCACAGGTTGTACAAACATCTCAAGGATCTTCAATGGAAACAGGATGCTGCTGAGCTCTATTTCGAGTCTCATAGCGAAGGGTTTGAATACTTATGTAAATAAGATATTTCAGTTTTTGCTTCATCATTATGGGGTATTGTGTCTAGATTGTTTTTATTTAATACATTTTAGATTAATGCTGTAACGTAACAACATTTTGAAAAAAGTCAAAGGGGTCTGAATACTTTCCCGAAGGCACTGTATATAGCCTTGTGAGTGTACACAGAATTAGTGCAAGATTGGGTCAGTGCAGATCATCCGGGTAACCTTTTAATGAACTATTTAGCAGTCTTTTGGCTTGGAGGTAGAAGCTGTCTCGGAGCCTGTTGGTCCGAGAGCCAATGCTCTGGCACCGTTTGCTGGATGGTAGCAGGTTGAATAGTCTATTGCTTGGGTAGTTGGAGTCTTTGACCATTTTTTGGACCTTCCTCTGACACTGTCTGATATAGAGGTCCTGGATGGCAGGGAGCTCAGCTCCCGTAATGTACTGGGCTGTCCACACAACTTTGTGTAGCTCTCTGCGGGGATGCAGCCAGTCAAGATGCTCCACGACTGTGCGGGTGTGTGTGGACTATGTTAAGTCCTTAGTGATGTTGACGGCAAAGAACATGAAGCTCTCGACCAGCTCCACTACAGCCCCGTCGATGTGGATGGGGACGTGCTCTCCCCTAATCACCACCTTCCACTCATCTCCTTGTGTAATGAACCATGTAGTCAGTCTCTGTCAGTCCCAGTGCGTTACGTATGAGAACAGTAAGCGGCTGACTATCATTCGCTAGTCAATATGTAATGAGAAAATGATCAAATACAAATATGCTATCAAATATGCTATCATCATACAAGTATACAGGCTACAAGATTATTCCTTGCTTACCAGTTGATCATATTCACAAGAACGATCTCCATTCAAATCAAATCAAAGTTTATTTGTCGCGTACAAACTTTTGTATATACTATCGCAGGTGCAGCGAAATGCTAATGTTTCTAGCTCCAACAATGCAGCAATAGCAATACAATAACAATACACACATAATTCCTTCCCCCAAAAATAAGAAGGAACAAGAAATGAAGACATACAGAAGTGTGTGACAGCTTCCCTAGCTTGGTGTGGTCAAGCCTATAACCTACTTCCAAGACTCATTACTCCTGAACACTTAGACAAACAGGTCAAGCATTGTGAACTCAAGCATCATATAGACAGCAGATTTGGCTCTGCTTGTTTTGCTGTATCCACTATCCTAGCTGTGTTTCTTGAGTGTTCAGTTTCTGCTCTGATAGTAGTGTTCTGTTTGTCGATCTCACTCCATCTCTCTGTGTCTGTTTACCTGACATTAGTTTCCATCTCATCGGTCAATGTGAAAACCTGTGAAGGCCATCTCCCCCATCTCCCTCAGCCTCTCTGCTGCATCTCTGCCACTCTTCTTGCTGTGTCAGCAGTAAGGGGCTGACTCACACCCCCTCAGCCCCATCGTCCCTCAGGGCCCTTCGGGCAAAGACGACACGTCGCTCCCCCAGACAGACAGGCTCATTTGCATGGCCGTAAATCACTTACAAAACTGACACCCAACCAGAGCACAGCAAGGATTATGAGACAGGGCCATAAAACTATTACTCCATGTGCCAAACTGCAGTGTTATGTGAGATGAGGCTCCCAGGCAGGAATATAAACTCTTCAAGTGGTTGGTGAGGTGATGATGTTTGGTGGTTGAGAAAACTGATCTGGGTTCAGTCTCACATGCAGCTACGTTTTAGCCCCTGGCTGGAATGCGACAGCATTCAGGAGAGGTGTGTTTGGAAAGGTCAGGGATCCCAAGTTTCTTCAAAGTTGTCTAGTATAGCCTACAACTAACAGTGCATGATGCAACCTCACCTTCTGAGGTGAAAAGCCAAGACAGCCACTGCTAGTAACTGTGAAGGATTGACTATTTCATTATACAGTAACAGGCAGGCCTAGGCTTGATGGAGTCAATACAACAAGAAAAACAAATGGTTTCATCATTCATCATATGGGTTTTAAAATCAATTAAGTTATCTAAACATTATCTTACAATTTCAATCCTTCAAGCGGTGTATAGGCCTACAACACTGTAAAAATAGAAAGACTCAAAACACCATGATTGTCTAATAAAACCATGGAAAGTAGTACACCTAACCTAAGATCTGGTGTTTGGATTGTGTTTGAATGTAAACCCAAAGTATGTTTTATGATACACAGAAAGTGTTTTAAAACAGAATACAAGTATTCTAAAACGCCCAAATTGTTCTTCAGTCTGAATAAAAAAAAATGTAAAGATTGTTTTCAGCGCATGTAAAAAGGCAGCATCAAAACACACACACAAAAAGCTGTGTGTCTCGTACAATCAAACGGTTAAGAAATGCAAATAGTTTGTAGTCTAAATTTTGATTGATGATAAGGGCATATTGAGAATATTTTTTATGGAACTCCTCCTTTATTTAGACATTAAAAACAGGTGACAGAGAAGAAGGAAAGTGGGACAGGCGAAAGCGGCATTGAATCCCCGACTTCTGGGGCAATAATATGGTACATTTCAGTGGAATTTCATTGGAATATTACACACTCAAAAATACTGCCACACTGTAAAAAATATTCTGGAGTGAATTAAAATGGATTAAAAAAAAAAAATGACAACCAATTTATACTTAATGAACGCAGGTCGTTTCAATTATTTGTTCATTTCAGTTTACTCCCCAAAAACATCCTGCTTAATATGTTGCTAAAAATGTTACTATCTTTTATGAGGATAAACATAGATCTAAGAGAGTGAATTAACTGATTTGAAGCCTGGTTTCAATCTCCTTGCACTTCCTATGTTGCCACTTCGCTCTGTTTTCATAGGATTGTGGGTAATTCAATATTTTTTTTACATTATTATTATTTTACACAATGTTATAAGCATGTTTGAATAAATAAAATTGTACTTATATATTAGTAGTAAGCAGCTTGTTGTGCTATGAGGTGTAATGATTCAGGATGAACGGATATCAAAACCTTTAGACACAATTACATTAATGATGACACAAACCATTCCCACATGTGCATACTTTAATACTAGAGGCAAATACAGAATCTTGCTATGTTTGCTGTAAAACCTTAGGTGGATTGTTGCATAAATCAACATTGAACATTACAATACTCCAGAAGAAGATATCTAACTCTGCATTATACAGGGTTTGAGGGCACCACAACAGTTTTAGATGTTTTAGAGAGAGGAAAGGACAACAAAAGAGAATGTATCTAATTCTGCACTAAACAGAACTCAAACATCAAACTACTGTTTTCAACCTTTTCTGTTAGTGCTCCCAGTCCCTGGCAAGGTGTTGCACTACAATTGATTAAATAGTGTTACAACACCATGTAATGTTTCAAAACATATCAGGTGATGTGCGTAATTCTAAGACACTCCATTTAGTATAATATGTTATGTTTTGTATGGTATCTATTCATTTGTGTCCATCACCCATTTCATATGATATGTTACAAATTACAACTCGTATAATGTTACGAATTTTCAAAACGTACAATATATTACACATTTTCAAAATGCGGTATATGTAACAAATTAGCTAAACTTAAGATATGTAACGAATTCTAGCTAGATAGCTAACGTTAGCCTCTGGCTAATGTTAGCTAAAATAGGGTTTAGGATTAGCAGTTAGGTTTAGGAGTTAGGTTAAAGGGTTAAGGTCAGGGTTAGCTGAAAGGGTTAAGGTTAGGGTTAGGGGAAGGGTTAGCTAAAAGGGTTAAGGTTAGGGTTAGGGGAAGGGTTAGTTAAAAGGGTTAAGGTTAGGGTTAGCTAAAAGGGTTAAGGTTAGGGTTAGGGGAAGGGTTAGCTAAAAGGGTTAAGGTTAGGGTTAGGGGAAGGGTTAGCTAAAAGGGTTAAGGTTAGGGTTAGGGGAAGGGTTAGTTAAAAGGGTTAAGGTTAGGGGAAGGGGAAGGGTTAGCTAAAAGGGTTAAGGTTAGGGTCAGGGGAAGGTACAGCTAAAAGGGTTTGGGTTAGTTGTAAAGTAGCTTAAAAGTTGTAAGTAGTTAAACATTTGCACAAGTTATCCATGATGAGATTCAAACTCGCAGCCTTTGGGTTGATAGAAAGTCGCGTAATACACCCACCCAACCACCCTGATTTTGCCTTAAGTAACCATCTTTCTTGTGTAACCATACCAAAAGTAACATATCATACTAATTTGAGTACCCTGGATTTCTTTATGTCTAGTCTATGAGACCTGGCTGGTGTACACAAGAATAATAGTGAAGACATCAAACAATGAAATAACACATATGGAAACATTTATTTGGGCTGAAATCTGAGGCTGGTCTTCTTTCCTGTGGCGGTCCTCATGAGAGCCAGTTTCATCATAGCCCTTGATTGTTTTTGCTACAGCACTTGAAGAAACTTCCAAAGCTCTTGATATTTTCCAGATTGACTGACCTTCATGTCTTAAAGTAATGATGGGCTGTCGTTTCTCTTTGCTTATTTGAGTTATTCTTGCCATAATATGGACTTGGTCTTTTACCAAATATGGCTATCTTCTGTATACCACCACTACCTTGTCACAACACAACTGATTGGCTCAAACGCATTAAGAAGGAAAGAAATTCCACAAATTAACTTTTAACATTCCACACCTTTAATTGAAATGGATTCCAGGTGACTACCTCTTGAAGCTGGTTGGGAGAATGCCAAGAGTTTGCAAAGCTGTCATCAAGGCAAAGACTACTTTTAAAAATCTCAAATATAAAATATATTTTGATTTGTTTAACACCTTTTTAGTTACTACATGATTCCATTATATTATTTAATCGTTTTGATGTCTTCACCATTATTCTAAAATGTAGAAAATAGTGACAATAATGAAAAACACTGGAATGAGTAGGTGTCCAAACTTTTGACTGGTACTGTATGTGATTGGATTTGCCCTTGAAACTGCAAAGAATAAGCTATGTCATAGTCATAAATACTTGATTTATCATGACCTCCATCTTGAAGACATTAGAGTTGATTTATGACATCATGAGGCAGTTATCATTATCAACCATGGTCCCCCATGACCCTAGGGACAAGTTTGGACAAGCAAATGCTTTTGGGTGGTTTGAATCGTTGGTTGGATTTAGAATATACATTTTTACATCCGAGGAATAAAACGGCCATAATCTTCCTTTAGACATTAATCTGCAACAGATTAAAAAAATAAAACCACTTTAAGATTTTGAAATAAGCATCAAGGTTAAGACAACTATGCCATACTGGGCATAGGGCGGCAGGTATCCTTCTTGAGGTTGGAGCGTTGAGCTAGTAACCAAAAGGTTGCTGGATGGAATACAAAAACGAACAAATTGAAAAATCTGTCGATGTGCCCTTGAGGAAGGCACTTAACCATAATTTGCTCCAGGGGTAGCGTACTACTGTGGCTGACCTTGTAAAACAACACATTTCACTGCACCTATCCGGTATCTGTTCCAATATTATTTTTTAACTGAATGTGAACTCGCATGCATGAGCTATTTCAATACCTTCCCTTCATTACAATGATTTGAAGCCGGTGGCGACCGAATACCATATTAAACTACTTGCTCCTTCGCTTTTCTTGATATTTTGTAACCATTGCCTGGCAGTCAGTGAACTATACAGTCTTTTGCGTTTTGGAAGGGGGAGGAGAATAATTCCTCTCTCGTCCCGGTCGATGTTGCGTTCTTCCTCTCCACGCATTCCCCACTATAATGTCATGGTTCTCAAATGCAATGTCACTCAAGGCGGATGTGAGCGGATCTCACAGGTGTATTGCCAATTTAGCCAGAGTTCGAGAAGAAACACCTGGAATCATCATGTGATCCTGTACCTGGGCGTGGAGAAAGTGCCTGTTATTTTCTGGACTCTTGTTGAGTGTCGTCTTTCCGTAGGAATTGTCAACCAGTGCCCCACTGTATTTTCTAAGGAACAGTGCCTTTCTGTAACCCTTTCCGCGCGAATTCAGGAAGAGTAAAATGTGAACTTTACATGCATTTTGCTTGGGGGTTATTTTACATTTTTAGGGGGACTTTGAAACCCAACGGCTTGTGTTTTTGCAACTATACTGTTCTTCCAAGGTGAGTTTGACGGGTGTTCTCCCGCTACAGCAACGGACCCAGTCTGTCTTTTATATTCTATACATTTTAGAAGCGAATTCAAATACATCTTCGGGTCAGTTAGAATATAGCTGGCTGTATACTCATTTGCTGCGTAAACATCTGCTGAATTTACAATTGCGATGATAGTAGTACATGTATTACTTCCGATAATAGCGCCGCTGTACAACAGACATGACACGATGAGACACGCATGTTTTGCACATTTGTCTTGAAACCTCAGAAAACGTATCCCTTGAATTCACATATAAATGTAGGTTACATATTGATTGGAAGTATTGTCTTTGTCAGATTAAATGTTTTTCCTCCAGCATTATGAAGTGATGCAACTGTATGGAAATAATGCTTTATGAATGGTGAACCTGAGTTTTGTTTGAGTAGTTTAAACACGAAATGGATTTCTGTAGTCACTCAGTACTAGTTGCTAAACCGCCCATAGCACATGCACTTGTATGAGTAGATACAGTCTAGCCTACATTTAACCCATTCATAGCTAACTACATTTAGCGCCTATTGACAATAGTATCTGCTTTGGGAGTTTGGTTAAGAGCCCCGACTCTCGTAATGAATCTTAAATCGCATCGCTTGTGGTAGGTGCGGTTTTGAAAACGTAACATGCAGCCCAAACCGCAAGTGTTGCGTGCGAGAGCGTTGCAAAATAATTGTACAAATACATGTTATTCAATGATTTCACCCACACTGCTCCGCACGTCAAGGTGCGTCTGCGTAGCCAGGCGCTAAAAAACTAACTAGGTTTCCCCTTTTATCTGTGGATTAATTGTCTGAGTAGAGAACACTCAATTTCGTGTGACTCAAAATGGGTAAAAATTCTAAAATTATCCAGCAAAAAAGGGACCATGTGCATTTCAGGTAAAATAATAACCCAGTGTTTATCTCCTAGGACAAATTAGCTAGCAACAGTAATCTAGCTAAATTTCCATAAATATTTAATGTGTGTTTCGACCTGTCCCCAAATTAATATAGTTGGTTCACAGTTGGTTTTAGTATTCCTGCGAGTCATGAACGCATCTGGTGGGGATAGACAAAATCGATGGCGCATGCGGATGCATGTGCGAGTCAGTTTGGTCAACATATAAGGAAGGTATCATTCATATCAGCAAGAAATACTTTTAAAAAAAGGTTAAATTACTACACACCTTTATGGGTTTAGGGTGTTCCCACACGGCCATATATCCATGTTACAGTACTTGTTTACAAAAGACAGAGGTGGCCACCTGTGCTAATTAATCAGCACTCTCTTAAAACCTGTGTGTAAGCTTAACTGGGGAGGAAGTGTAGTTTGTCAACTGGAGGCACACAGAGCAAATGGATCTGTGCAAATCTGCTACAGTAAGTGTGTCTTTTTTATTTTAAAGATTATTTCTCACTGATGTGAAAGATCTGGGGCATATCGGCATGTTTCAAAAACCGTTTTGGCAAACAAGGATTATTGACGTTTCTAAACGTTAAAACACAGCTTTGTAGTTCACACGCGGCGGAAGCTAATGGAGAAGGGTGTTCGAGAGCTAGCCTACAGTGAATTCTGAAAATATTCAAACCCCTTGACTTTTTCCACATTTTGTTACATTACAGCCTTATCCTCAAATGGATTGCATATTTTTCTCCCTCATCAATTTCCTCACAATAACCCATAATGACTAAACAAAAACAGGTTTTTAGAAATTTTTGCAAAATGTATAAAACTTAAAAATAACTGATATCACATTTTACATGCAATACCAGTCAAAATATTGGACACACCTACTCATTCAAGGGTTTTTATTTATTTGTACTATTTTATACATTGCAGAATAATAGTGAAGACATCAAAACTATGAAATAACACACATGGAATCATGTAGTAACCAAAAAGTTTTCAACAAATCAAAATACACTGCTCAAAAAAATAAAGGGAACACTTAAACAACACAATGTAACTCCAAGTCAATCACACTTCTGTGAAATCAAACTGTCCACTTAGGAAGCAACACTGATTGACAATACATTTCACATGCTGTTGTGCAAATGGAATAGACAACAGGTGGAAATTATAGACAATTAGCAAGTCACCCCCAATAAAGGAGTGGTTCTGCAGGTGGTGACTACAGACCACTTCTCAGTTCCTATGCTTCCTGACTGATGTTTTGGTCACTTTTGAATGCTGGCAGGTGCTTTCACTCTAGTGGTAGCATGAGACGGAGTCTACAACCCACACAAGTGGCTCAGGTAGTGCAGCTCATCCAGGATGGCACATCAATGCGAGCTGTGGCAAGAAGGTTTGCTGTGTCTGTCAGCGTAGTGTCCAGAACATGGAGGCGCTACCAGGAGACAGGCCAGTACATCAGGAGACGTGGAGGAGGCCGTAGGAGGGCAACAACCCAGCAGCAGGACCGCTACCTCCGCCTTTGTGCAAGGAGGAGCAGGAGGAGCACTGCCAGAGCCCTGCAAAATGACCTCCAGCAGGCCACAAATGTGCATGTGTCTGCTCAAACGGTCAGAAACAGACTCCATGAGGGTGGTATGAGGGCCCGACGTCCACAGGTGGGGGTTGTGCTTAGAGCCCAACACCGTGCAGGACGTTTGGCATTTGCCAGAGAACACCAAGATTGGCAAATTCGCCACTGGCACCCTGTGCTCTTCACAGATGAAAGCAGGTTCACACTGAGCACATGTGACAGACGTGACAGTCTGGAGACGCCGTGGAGAATGTTCTGCTGCCTGCAACATCCTCCAGCATGACCGAGATCCTCAGACCCCTTGTGAGACCATATGCTGGTGCGGTTGGCCCTGGGTTCCTCCTAATGCAAGACAATGCTAGACCTCATGTGGCTGGAGTGTGTCAGCAGTTCCTGCAAGAGGAAGGCATTGATGCTATGGACTGGCCCCAGAAAAAAGTATTTAATAAGAATATTTCATTCATTCAGATCTAGGATGTGTTATTTTAGTGTTCCCTTTATTTTTTTGAGCAGTGTATATTTTATATTTGAGATTCTTACAAGTAGCCACCCTTTGCCTCGATGACGTCTTTGCACATGCTTGGCAATCTCTCAACAAGCTTCACCTGGAATGCTTTTCCAACAGACTTGTGAAGGAGTTCCCACATATGATGAGCACTTGTTGGCTGCTTTTCCTTCACTCTGTGGTCCAACTCATCCCAAACCATCTCAATTGGGGTGATGTCGGGTGATTGTGCAGGCCAGGTCATCTGATGCAGCACTACATCACTCTCCTTCTTGGTCAAATAGCCTTACACAGCCTGGAGGTGTGTTGTGTCATTGTCCTGTTGAAAAACAAAAGATAGTCCCAGTAAGCGCAAACCAGATGGGATGGCGTATCACTGCAAAATGCTGTGGTTGTCATGCTGCTGAAGTGTGAATTCTTGAATTCTAAATAAATGACCAACAATGTCATCAGCAAAGCACCCCCACACAATCACACCTCTACCTTCATTCTTCACAATGGGAACCACACATACGGAGATAATCCGTTCGTCTCACAAAGATACAGCGGTTGGAACCAAAAATCTCAAATTTGGACTCATCAGACCAAAGGACAGATTTCCACCTGTTTAACCCCATTGCTCGTGTTTCTTGGCCCAAGCAAGTCTCTTCTTATTATTAGTGTCCTTTAGTAGTGGTTTCTTTGCAGCAATTTGACCATGAAGGCCTGATTTCACGTGGTCTCCTCTGAACAGTTGATGTGGAGATGTATCTTTTACTTGAACTCTGAAGCATTAATTTGGGCTACAATTTCTTAGGCTGGTAACTCCAATGAACTTATCCTCTGTAGCAGAGGTAACTCTGGGTCTTTCTTTCCTGTGGCGGTCCTCACGAGAGCCAGTTTCATCATAGTGCTTGACGGTTTTTGCGACTGCAAAAAAAGAAACTTTCAAAGTTCTTGACATTTTCCGTTTTGACTGACCTTCATGTCTTAAAGTAATGATGGACTGTCGTTTCTCTTTGCTTATTTGAGCTGTTCTTGCCATAATATGGACTTGGTCTTTTACCAAATATGCCTATACAACACAACTGATTGACTAACACATTTAGAAGGAAAGAAATTCCAGAAATTAACTTTTAAATGTTTTTTTTTTTTTTTACCCCTTTTTCTCCCCAATTTCATGGTATCCAATTTGTTAGTAGCTACTATCTTGTCTCATCGCTACAACTCCTGGGCTCGGGAGAGACGAAGGTTGAAAGTCATGCGTCCTCCGATACACAACCCAACCAAGCTGCACTGCTTCTTAACACAGCGCGCATCCAACCCGGAAGCCAGCTGCACCAATGTGTTGGAGGAAACACTGTGCACCTGGCAACCTTGGTTAGTGTGCACTGCGCCCGGCCCGCCACAGGAGTCGCTGGTGCGCGAAGATGACAAGGATATATATCCCTACCGGCCAAGCCCTCCCTAACCCGGACGATGCTAGGCCAATTGTGCGTCGCCCCACGGACCTCCCGGTCGCGGCCGGTTACGAAAGCCTGATTCTCTGATGGCACAGCTGGTGCTGCAGTAGAGCGCCCTTAACCACTGCACCACCCGGGAGGCCCCCACAAATTAACTTTTAACAAGGCACACCTGTTAATTGAAATGCATTCCAGGTGACTGTTGACTGATTGTTAAACACTTTTTTTGGTTACTGCATGATTCCAATTGTGTTATTTCATAGTTTTGATTACTTCTATTATTCTACAATGTAGAACATTTGTAAAAATTAAGAGAACTTTGAATGAGTAGGTGTGTCCAAACTTTTGACGGGTACTGTAAGTAGTCAGACCCTTTAGTCAGTACTTTGTTGAAGCACCTTTTGGCAGCGTTTACAGCCTCAGTCTTTTTGGGTATGATGCTACAAGATTGGCACACCTCTATTTGGGGAGTTTCTCCCATTCTTCTCTGCATATCCTCTCAAGCTCTGTCAGGTTGGATGGGGAGTGTTGCTGCACAGCTATTGTCAGGTCTCTCCAGAGATGTTCGATCGGGTTCAACTCCGGGGTCTGACTGGGCCACTCAAGGACATTCAGAGACTTGTCCCAAAGCCACTCCTGCATTGTCTTGTCTGTGGGTTGTTGTTCTGTTGGAAGGTGAACCGTCATCCCAGTCTGAGTTCCTGAGCTCTCTGGAACAGGTTTTCATCAAGGATCTCTCTCTACTTTGTGCCGTTCACCTTTCTCCATTCAGGTTTCCTCCAGATGTTCGACTTGGCATTCAAGCCAGAGAGTTCAATCCTAGGTGCCTTGGCAAACTCTAAGCTGGCTGTCATGTGCCTTTTACTGAGGAGTGGCTTCCATCTGGCCACTCTACCATAAAGGCCTGATTGGTGGAGTGTTGCAGAGTTGGTTGTCCTTCTGAAATGTTCTCCCATCTCCATAGAGGAGCACAGGAGCTCTGTCAGAGTGACCATTGGGTTCTTGGTCACCTCTCTGACCAAGTCCCTTCTCCCCCGATTGCTCAGT
Organism: Oncorhynchus mykiss; assembly: GCF_057628025.1. Taxonomy (NCBI): domain Eukaryota; kingdom Metazoa; phylum Chordata; class Actinopteri; order Salmoniformes; family Salmonidae; genus Oncorhynchus; species Oncorhynchus mykiss. Next base: position 17,558,037 of record NC_143025.1, read on the forward strand.
TTGGCCGGGCGGCCAGCTCCAGGAAGAGTCTTGGTGGTTCCGAACTTCTTCCATTTAGGAATGATTGAGGCCACTGTGTTCTTGGGGACCTTTAATGCTGCAGACATTTTTTGGTACCCTTCCCCAGATCTGTGCCTCGACACAATCCTGTCTTGGGTCTCTACGGACAATTCCATTGACCTCATGGCTTGGTTTTTGCTCTGACATGCACTGTCAATTGTTGGACCTTATATAGACAGGTGTATGACTTTCTAAATCATGTCCAATCAATTGAATTTACCACAGGTGGCCTCCAATCAAGTTGTAGAAACATCTCAAGGATGATCAATGGAAAAAGGATACCCTAAGCTCAATTTCAAGTCTCATAGCAAAGGGCCTGAATACTTATCTAAATAAGGTATCTGTTTTTAATTTTTTATCATTAGCAAAAAATTCTATAAACCTTTTTTCTCTTTTTCACTATGGGGTATTGTGTCTAGATTAATGACCCCAAAAAAGATAATCCATTTTAGAATGAGGCTGTAACGTAACTAAATGTGGAAACAGGAAGGGGTCTGAATACTTTCCCGAATGCACTGTATCTCATTCATTTGTACAAAGTGATCCATGCACTATGAAGTTATACAGTTCACTAAGAAGGCATTTGCCTAGATCCTTATGATGACCACTTCATGAATGCATTTACCTTCACAGGCTTCATTAGTATTGCATGTGTAGTAAACCATGCTGTGATTAACTACGTTGGTTGTGGAGACATGTCTAATTTGACTAGGCTGTTCTCTGCTTGTCTCCTTCTCACAGTAACATGTGAAGACAGAATAATGGTCCTGGCAGCCTGTAAACTGTAGAATAGCTGATTAGTCATCACGACTCCACAAGAAACATCTCTCACACAGTCTCATACAGGCAATCTCGCTGAGCCTGACCATGTGAAACACTTCCCTGCCTCCGAGTCGGCATGTGATTATGTATTTTGATTGGTACTGTTTGTTTTTAACTTTCTTGTGGAGAACATGTAGATAGTCGTCCCATTCATGTCCTCCTCGAATCTCCTGAGTAGTGCTGTGAGTCTGTGTCTCTCTGGCCCCGGCCCTCTGCTCTGCTCTCTCACTGTATAGCCTTGTTGTCTGTCTAAATCGTCCTTTGATTCCATTTCGCTGAGCCACCCACCCCTCACATACAGACCTACTGTACATGGGATGCTCCATCTCCTGGGGATTATCCCCATTAAATGACATTAACAAACGTTGTCGTGGTGGAAATTGATTAGTCCGGGTCGGGGTTACTCCACTCGAGGGGAATCAGGAAGGGTGGTCGGGTGGGCATAGTTGGTTGGTAGTTTTTTTTTGTTGTTGTGGGGGGCGGTGTCACTCGGCCCGAACTCCTGACACAGCAAGTCTGGGTTTCCAATAAGGGCCATCTGCTCAAAGGAACACACAGTGAGGCAACCTAAAACCAGGTCTCTCTGTCTCTCTGTCTGTGACCCACAATGCCTCATTCAGGGATTATCTCATCCTCCCTGAATAAATAGACACATTATCTGTGTGGAGGGGAGGAGAGCGACCGGTCAGGGATAAATTATTTTTCCTGCTCCCCACAAGCGTGAAAAATACAAACATACCACACTTGTTCATTACATATGCTCTTTTCATTTTGAAGATGCCACATTTCTCATAGGGTTTTGAGGGTTTTGTAATTCTCGTCAGTCAAATCGAAGCTCATACTATGTATCTAACGCAAGTTATAAAAAAACTCAGGGAATAGCAGACATTACAACATGCCTAAACAGCGTAATAAATCTTGGAATATTGTACCACTGTAGTCATGGTTGGTGTTAGCTTTGTACATTGATTTTTTGTGATGTCCATTCCACTGCACTTATTTTGGTCTTGTGAAATCCAACATTGCAAAATGTAGAAACTTTCCTATGTGACTTGTTTAATTGCTCATAGCTTCCCTTATATGTACTCGCCATCTGAGGACACAACTGTTCAGCGTAGGCATAAATCATACAGCATCTCTCTATCCAGATAGTTTAGTCTCTTGTCCTGCTGGTCTGCTGCTGATATGCTATACTTCATTTCATAGACTTCCGGCTGGTCAAATGTAGTTAAATCTATCCATCCTTTGTCTCTTTGTATGCGTTCTACAGAATTAGTAGGCATAACCTCTTGGTCCTTTTCATTTCTATAAAGTACAGCCTTAATCCTGGTTAGCTATGTAAAGCCCGTCATCACCACCCTACCCCAATGCAGCCCAAACCCAGTCGCTGTACTGCTAGAGCATCTCATGATGATGACCCCAAATGTTCCATATATCCTTTTCAAAATGGGCGCAGAATTTTAAACATCAAATACCATGCTATTACATGTGTACAATATATGGCTAGGTGGCTGATGTTAGCCTGGCTTGTTCTTATTTGTCTGTCAGAACTAGGCCTACACCTTTTATATTGTGGCGGGGGTGAGAAATAGGGTATGGTTATGGGGGTGTCGATTTTGCATTAATTCAGGCTCAGGAGAATAGCGATTTCCTTCAGATTGGAGATCGTCTTTTTTATGTTGGGTGGATTCTCCTGTGATGAGGCGGCATCATGCTGAGGTGCTTCTGTGATCTCATCTCTTAGCATTTGCTGCTGCCACCCCTTGTCCTAATGCCCTTGGCCTTACTGGGCACCGTCCCAAACGCTGGCCTCCTAACCTCTCCCCTTCTGGCTCTGTCATGTCGCTGCCTATGCTTCATGGTGAATCACTTTAGAAGCTCAGTAAATAAAAATGTCTCTTGCAAAATCAGGGATAATCCAAAAACACGAAAAAGCAGACTGCGTGCACAAAGAAAGACAGTTCACTGAACTATTTTCATGTTATTTACTATATTTAGAGCAGATCATTTGGGTTAGTGGTTGTAACACAGCTATACAGTACATGTCTATACACCACAAAGCCCCTGCCTTTCTATCCCCGTCCCCTCCACCACCCCTGACTCTTGAGATCTGTTACAGCTGATACCAAAGCCGTTGTAGTAATGACAGGCCCACAAGGTGAGATCACATTCATTCTCACACTTCCTCTCCAACAGCTGGCAGCTCAGCTGGGCTGTGACTGTGTTTGCTTGCAGGGGGCGGGGTAGGGGCATGCCTCTGTCTGTAGTGTAACTTCCTCCCCACCCCACCATGCTGCTCAGAGACCCTCTAGTTCCTACCACCCAACCCCACACAGCCAACACCATCCAAGGCTTTAGCTCCTCACTACTATTGACTCTCAATACTGTAGGGGTCCACTTAAGCCCTCGGCCTTCACCATAATGGCTTCATCCACACTCTGCAGGGTTCGCTTTACCCCTCAAACAACCTTGACACTCTGACTCAACCCACACTGCTTTCATCCTATGCCGATGCTCTCCACAGTGCTCTCAACCTACCCATGGCTCACTCCACACCACTTCTCATCGCATGCTGATTCTCGGAACACTACCCACTCTCGCCAACTTTGACTACTATCATCTTTAGGTCTTTACCTTGAACTATTCTGAGTCTGACTCTTCTCACAGAGGAGTTCATAAGAGTCAGAGAGAGAACGAGAGAGATAATGTGTCGTAATTCTGTAATGCACACATGTTCTGGAAATATATACATTATTTGGGAAGGATGAGGGAGGGAGATAACTTAATTGCTCGGTTGAGAGATTATACATTGTTATGCGTGGGAGTGAGCAGTAATAATATTTCATAGGGATAGAGCCAAGAGGGAGATAGTTGATATGATATAAGGTGGGGTGTAGGACTGGGAATTGTCAGGGACCGCACAATACTAGAGGTCATGGGTAGATTGGTCGTCTGACAATTCTGGCAAATGCCAGAAGGGCCGGACCATCTTTTATTGGGGTGGGCTGGTCAAATTTTTTTTTTTTTTTTTATATATATTTATTTGATAAAAAATGACACAGCTGGCAGAGTGGCCCTGTTTTTTTTTTAATGACTTTTGCACAGTTCCTCTGCTGGCATAATAATCTGTAGTATATGGGGCATTTGTCTGACCAAGCTGGGCCGGCCTGGTTTTCTGATTGGCTGAGCTGAGGTGGCGCAAATTCACATTCAAAGTCAAACGCGCATCATCAAAGAATTTCCGAGCCGGTTTTCGAGCTGGTCATGGGTGCACCTCAGCCACGCTCAAAGTCCTAAGCGATATCATAACCACCATCGATAAAAGACAATACTGTGCAGCCGTCTTCATCGACCTGGCCAAGGCTTTCGACTCTAACCGCATTCTAATCGGCAGACTCAACAGCCTTGGTTTCTCAAATGACTGCCTCGACTGGTTTTCCAACTACTTCTCAGAGTTCAGTGGGTCAAATTGGAGGGCCTGTTGTCCGGACCTCTGGCAGTCTCTATCGGGGTGCCACAGGGTTAAATTCTCTGGCTTTTCTCTGTATACATCAATGATGTCGCTCTTGCTGCTGGTGATTCTCTGATCCACCTCTACGCAGACGACACCATTCTGCATACTTAAGGCCATTCTTTGACACTGTGTTAACTAACCTAAATGCATGCTCTTCAAACGATCGCTGCCCACGCCCGCCCGCCCGTCTAGCATCACTACTCTGGACGGTTCTGACTTAATATGTGGACAACTACAAATACCTAGGTGTCTGGTTAGACTATAAACTGTCCTTCCAGACTCACATTAAGCATCTCAAATTCAAAATTAAATCTAGAATCGGCTTCCTATTTCGCAAACAAAACATCCATCACTCATGCTGCCAAACATACCCTCGTAAAACTGACTATCCTACCGATCCTTAACTTCGGCGATGTCATTTACAAAATAGCCTCCAACACTCTACTCAGCAATTTGGATGCAGTCTATCACAGTGCCATCTGTTTTGTCACCAAAGCCTCATATACTAACCACCACTGCGACCTGTATGCTCTCGTTGGCTGGCCCTCACTTAATATTCGTCGCCAAACCCACTGGCTACAGGTCCTTTTATAAGTCTTTGCTAGGTAAAGCCCCGCCTTATCTCAGCTCACTGGTCACCATAGCAGCACCCACCCGCAGCACGCGGTCCAGCAGGTACAGTGCCTTGCGAAAGTATTCGGCCCCCTTGAACTTTGCGACCTTTTGCCACATTTCAGGCTTCAAACATAAAGATATAAAACTGTATTTTTTTGTGAAGAATCAACAACAAGTGGGACACAATCATGAAGTGGAACGACATTTATTGGATATTTCAAACTTTTTTAACAAATCAAAAACTGAAAAATTGGGCGTGCAAAATTATTCAGCCCCTTTACTTTCAGTGCAGCAAACTCTCTCCAGAAGTTCAGTGAGGATCTCTGAATGATCCAATGTTGACCTAAATGACTAATGATGATAAATACAATCCACCTGTGTGTAATCAAGTCTCCGTATAAATGCACCTGCACTGTGATAGTCTCAGAGGTCCGTTAAAAGCGCAGAGAGCATCATGAAGAACAAGGAACACACCAGGCAGGTCCGAGATACTGTTGTGAAGAAGTTTAAAGCCGGATTTGGATACAAAAATATTTCCCAAGCTTTAAACATCAGTTTTATATCTTTATGTTTGAAGCCTGAAATGTGGCAAAAGGTCGCAAAGTTCAAGGGGGCCGAATACTTTCGCAAGGCACTGTATATTTCACTGATCCTCCCCAAAGCCAACTACTCCTTTGGCTGCCTTTACTTCCAGTTCTCTGCTGCCAATGACTTTAACTAATTGCAAAAATCACTGAAGCTGGAGTCTTATCTCCCTCACTAACTTTAAGCATCAGTTTTCAGAGCAGCTTACCGATCATTGCACCTGTACACAGCCCATCTGTAAATAGCCCATCCAACTACCTCATCCCTATATATATATTTTAGCTCCTTTGCACCCCAGTATCTCTACTTGCACATTCATCTTCTGCATATCAGTGTGTAATTGCAATATTGTAATGATTTCGCCACTATGGCCTGTTTATTGCCTTACCTCCCTAATCTTACTACATTTGCACACACTGTATATAGATTTTTCTATTGTGTTATTGACTGTACGTTTGTTTATCCTATGTTTATCCTGTTTTGTTGTTTGTGTCGAACTTGTTCTCAACTGGCCTACCTGGTTAAATAAAGGTGAAATGGAAAAAGTGGAAAGAGAGTGAGACCCACCCAGTAAATGTGTGAAATTAACCAATTAATTTGCTAAAAGTTCTGGTTCTGCTGGTCCGAGAGCTGTGTCTGTGAGAGATGACAAATCAGCTGCTGTGATGTAACCAAGGTAGGAAGAAAACAGAGAAAGACATGCTCACACACAATGACACAGATCATGTAGCCTACTGCTGCCAGTTAGGCCTAATATTTTGGCTGTATATTGTATGAAATACCTTTTCATATCTACTAAAGGGGGGATTCGGGGGAACATTCAGACACTAGGCTACTTGCAATGTAGCCTAACACAAGTGAATAGAGTAGTATTTGTATTTATTATGGATCCCCATTAGCCAAAGCAGCAGCTACTCTTCCTGGGGTCCCTCAAAATTAAGGCAATTTATACCATTTTAAAACATTACAATACATTCACAGATTTCACAATGCAATGTGCGCCCTCAGGCCCCTACTCCCCCCACTACCACATATCTACATTACTAAATCCATGTGTGTGCATGTGTCTGTGCCAGTGTTTGTGTTGCTTCACAGTCCCCGCTGTTCCATAAGGTGTTTTTTTTTTAAATCTGTTTTTGAATCAAATTTTACTGCTTGCGTAAGTTACTTGATGTGGAATAGAGTTCCATGTTGTCATGGCTCTATGTAGTACTGTGTGCCTCCCATAGTCTGTTCTGGACTTGGGGACTGTGAAGAGACCTGTTGTGGCATGTCTTGTAGGGTATGCATGGGTGTCCGAGCTGTGTGCCAGGAGTTCATAAATAAAAGTACTGATGAAGTCAATCTCTCCTCCACTTTCAGCCAGGAGAGATTGACATGCATATCCAAGGACCAGCCGTGCTGCCCTGTTCTGAGCCAATTGCAATTTTCCTAAGTCCTTTTTTGTGGCACCTGACCACACGACTGAACAGTAGTCAAGGTGCGACAAAACTGTAGTAGCTAACGTGTGTAGTGTTGAGGCATCCGCATACATAAAAATGTGGCTTTACTCAGTCAGTAGCATGTCGTTAGTAAAAATTGAAAAGAACAAGGGGCCTAAACAACTACCCTGGGGAATTCCTGATTCTAACTGGATTATATTTGATAGGCTGTTTGGGAAAGGCGTGCCGCTATCGGGACACCTCGACAACATCCGGTGAAATTGCAGGGCGCCAAATTCAAATTAAATTACTATAAATATTTAACTTTCATAAAATCACAAGTGTAATACATCCAAATAAAGCTCCACTTCTTGTTAATCCAGCCGCCATGTCAGATTTCAAAAAGTCTTTACAGTGAAAGCAAACCATGCGATTATCTGAGGACAGCACCCCGCATACAAACACATGAAAAACATATTTCAACCAGGCAGGTGCGACACAAAAGGCAGAAATAGTGATATAAAAATGCCTTACCTTTGATCTTCTTCTGTTGGCACTCCAAAAGGTCCCAGTTACATCACAAATGGTCCTTTTGTTCGATAATGTTCTTCTTTATATCCATAAAAACTCAGTTTAGCTGGCGCGCTTCAGTCAATAATCCATCCAGTTTCCCTCCATCAAAATGAATCCCAAAACGTTTCTAATAAACTTTTCCAAACAAGTCAAACAACGTTTATAATCAAACCTCAGGTATCCTAATATGCAAATAAACAATACATTTTAGGACGGAGAATAGTATGTTCATTACCGGAGATAAATAAGAAAGAACGCACTTTCATCCACACGCTTGGAAACACTACAGCCCAAATGGGAACCACCTAGAAAAATTTCAATTTCTGGGTAATTTTTCCAAAAAACAGCCTGAAACTCTTTCTAAAGACTGACATCTAGTGGAAGCCATAGGAACTGCAATCTGGGAGGACTTGGCCTTATAATTAAAGTTCTAGCCATTGAAAATAGTGGTAAGCTGAATTTCTTTTTTTGGGGGGGGGATAGTTTGTCCTTGGGGTTTCGCCTGCCATATCAGTTCTGTTATACTCACAGACATGACTATAACAGTTTTAGAAACTTTTTTGAGTTTTCTATCCAAATCTACCAATTATATGCATATCCTAGCTTCTGGGCCTGAGTAACAGGTAGTTTACTTTGGGCACGCTTTTCATCTGGACGTCAAAATACTGCCCCCTATCCCAAACAAGTTTTAAAGAACACCCTATGTGTTCTGTTAGACAAGGAACTCGTTATTCACATTATAGCAGGGGATGCAAAGCCATAACACAAGTTTTTCCAGCAGTAGACTATGATCAATAATGTCAAAAGCTGCACTGAAGTTTAACAAGACAGCCCCCACAATCATTTTATCATCAATTTCTCTCAGCCAATCATCAGTCATTTGTGTAAATGCTGTGCCTGTTGAGTGTCCTTCCCTATAAGCATGCTGAAATTCTGTTGTCAATTTGTTTACTCTGAAATAGCATTGTATCTGGTCAAACACCATTTTTTTCCCCCAGAAGTTTGTTAAGGGTTGGTAACAGGCTTATTGGTTGGCTATTTGAGCCAGTAAAGGGGGCTTTACTATTCTTGGGTAGCAGCATGACTTTTGCTTCCCTCCAGGCCTGAGGGCATACTCTCTTCAGTAGACTTAAATTGAAGATGTGGCAAATAGGAGTGGTAATATCGTCTGCTATTATCCTCAGTAATTTTCCATCTAGATTGTCAGACCCTGGTGGCTTGTCATTGTTGATAGACAACAATTCTTTCACCTCTTCCACATTGACTTTACGGAATTCAAAAGTACAATTCTTGTCTTTCATAATTTGGTCCGAGATACTTGGATGTGTAGTGTCAGCGTTTGTTGCTGGCATGTCATACCTAAGTTTGCTAATCCTTTGCCAATGGAAAAAGTCATTAAAGTAGTTTGTAATATCAGTGGGCTTTGTGATGAATGAGCCATCTGATTCAATAAATGAAGGAGCCGAGTTGGCTTTTGTTCCCCAAAATTTCATTTAAGGTGCCCCAAACCTTTTTTACTACCATTCTTCATATAATTTGTCTTTGTTTCATAGTGTAGTTTTTTAAAATTTAGTTTAGTCACATTAATTCTTAATTTGCAGTATGTTTGCCAATCAGTTGGGCCAGACTTAATTGACAAACCTTTTGCCTCATACCTCTCAACCGTACAATTTTTCAATTCCTCATCAATCCAAGGGGATTTAACAGTTTTTACAGTCATTTTCTTATTTAATGGGTGCGTGCTTATTAGTAGCTGAAATAACTAGTTTCATAAATGCATCAAGTGCAGCGTCTGGTTGCTCCTCATTACAGACATGAATTACTACAAAACTTCTTGTATGACCTCTTATACACTATATTAGGCCCAGCCTTTGGAACTTTGGTTTTCCTAGATATGGCTATTAATTTGTGATCGCTACATCCTGCGGATATGGATACTGCTTTCAAGCAAATATCTGTAGCATAAGTAAAAATGTGATCTATACATGATGATGATTTAATTCCTGTGCTGTTTATACCTACCCTGGTAGGTTGACTGACAACCTGATCCAGGTTGCAGGCACTGGTTACAGTTTTAAAAATATTTCCTGAGTGGGCAGCTTGATGATAGCCAGTTTATTTAAATCACCCAGAAAATAAACTTCTCTGTTGATATCACATACATTATTAAGCATTTCACACATGTTATCCGGATACTGACTGTTAGCACTTGCTGGTCTATAGCAGCTTCCAACTATAATGGGCTTTAGGTGAGGCAGATGAACCTGTAGCCGTATTACTTCAACAGTATTTAACATTCAATCTTCTCTAAGCTTTACAGGAATGTGGTTCTGAATATAGACAGCAACACCGCCTCCATTGGCATTTCTGTCTTTTCGGTAGATGTTATAATCATTGCTGCCTCTGTCTCATCAAAGGTATTATGTAAGTGCGTTTCAGAGATAGTCAGAATATGAATGTCATCTGTTACAAGCAAGCTATTTTTATTTTGCTTTACTGGGAAGCTTATCAGAGGTAAACTTACTCATGTTATTTTCATTGGAGCTGATAGTGCAGGGTGAGCTGCATAAAGTGGTCTTGCTACTATTGCACACCGCCTCAGTGCTAACAGTGTAACTCTGGTTTATAGGCTCATGATTACTGCTTCCAATAGCTGTAGGATAAACAGATTGCCTGTTATAACTTATAGGTAAGGTAATAGCCATCTACTAGACATTTATACACTGCATTTTATTAAACACAAGTCATCATGTAACGGTAAATTTGGGGACGGTCTGTGTATTTTAATTGTTTTATCAATGTATATTCGCTTCTGAATTCCAGTCTCTTCAGCCCAGCGAGTGGGTTTATGAGCTGTAGTAACAAGTGACCCTGGTGTTGGATTACATTACATAGTCACCGCCACTGGGGACTGGAAGGTCCCGCTTATCCCCTGTCTATTTCATTCGCTGAAAGGCCCTCCACATCTTGGCAGAAAGACGCACACTGTGAAACGAAGTACAACACAGAAGGTTGTGTATTGAATCCAATAGACCAAAACAGAGAGAGGGGGATATAGAGAGACTGACAGTTCCTTTTAATATAGCCATTGCCTGTATTAAACAGCCAAAACATTCATTTTTACTGCAGTGGGCTATATCAGTGGGCTAATTATTAGTCTTAAACAAATCTACTTTGAAACAAAAGTATACACCTTACTCACATTGTTATGGGCTTAAAAAACAAGATACATGTACTATGTTAGATATAGAGTTGACATTTTATAAAATGTTGAGTTTGCATCCCATTATTTTACTTTATATTCAGACCCCTTTATTTTTTCCACATTTTGTTACATTACAGACTTATTCTAAAATGGATCATTTTGATCAATCTACACATAATACCCCATAATGACAAGAAAAGCATGTTTTTAGAAATGTTTGCAAAAAACCCTGAAATACCTTATTTACATAAGTATTCGGACCCTTTGCTATGAGACTAGAAATTGAGCTAAGGTGCATCCTGTTTCCATTGATCATCCTTGAGATGTTTGTACAACTTGTTTGGAGTCCACCTGTGGTAAATTCAATGGATTGGACATGATTTGGAAAGGCACACACCCATCTATATAAGGTCCCACAGTTGATGGTGCTTGTCAGAGTAAAAACCAAGCCATGAGGTCAAAGGAATTGTCTATAGAGCTCCAAGACAGGATTGTGTCGAGGCACAGATCTGGCAAAGGGTACAAAACAATGTATGCAGCATTGAAGGTCCTCCATCATTCTTAAATGGAATAAGTTTGGAACCACCAAGACTCTTCCTAGAGCTGGACGCCCGGCCAAACTGAGCAATCTGGGGAGAAGGGACTTGGTCAGAGAGGTGACCAAGAACCTCATGGTACTCTGACAGAGCTCCAGAGTTCCTTGGGGAGATGGGAGAACAATCCAACCATCTCTGCAGCACTCCACTAACAGGCCTTTATGGTGGAGTGGCCCTACAGAAGCAACTCCTCAGTTAAAGGCACATGACAGCCTGCCTGAAGTTTGCCAAAAGACACCTAAAGGACTCTCAGACCATGAGAAACAATATTATTTGGTCTGATGAAACCAAGATTGAACTCTTGGACCTGAATGGCAAGCGTCACGTCTGGAGGAAACCTTGCACCAATCCTACGGTGAAGCATGGTGGTGGCAACATCATGCTGTGGGGATGTTTTTCAGTGACAGGGACTGGGAGACTAGTCAGGATCGAGGGAAAGATGAACAGAGCAAAGTACAGAGATCCTTGATGAAAACCTGCTCGAGTGTTCAGGACCTCAGACTGGGAAGAAGGTTCACCTTCCAACAGTACAACGACCCTAAGCACACAGCCAAGACAAAGCAGGAGTGGCTTTAGGACAGGTCTCTGAATGTCCTTTGAGTGGCCCATCCAGAGCCCGGACTTGAACCCGATCAAACATTTCTGGAGAGACCTGAAATTAGCTGTGCAGCAACGCTCCCCATCCAACCTGACAGAGCTTGAGATCTGCAGAGAAGAATGGGAGAAACTCCCCAAATACAAGTGTGCCAAGCTTGTAGCGTCATACCCAAGAAGAGCCGAGATTGATGGAAAAAAACTAAAATATCAATTTTAGAATAAGGTTGTAACGTAACAAAATGTGAAAAAAGTCAAGGGGTCTAAATACTTTCAGAATGCACTGTACATCACAGAAGACTAAAATATAACAACACATTTGACATAGAAACATCAGATTTTTGAGCGTTTAAAAAAATAAATATATATTTATAACATTCCACCCATGAGGCCACTAGGTCATTTCACTGCAGGAAAGGGCTACAAAGAAGTTGGAGAACAAGTTATAGGATGGAAAATACTGGAGTTTTGGCACAGGTGCAGTCAACTATCGCTACCCAGTAAAAACAAAATCGATACTTGGAGTCAAAGTATCGCTATAATATCGTCCAAAATAATATTGCGATATCTGACCATTTTTTTTGCCCCATCACTAGTGGGTTGTGAACTGAGGGAAAGGAAGGGGAAGCCCTATTAAGATTGTCCGCCTAGAGGAAAACATGATCCTCATTGCTCATGAAAAAGGCTGTATTAGGAACATAGCTGGTGAAAACTGTCAGAGTCCCCGAGGTGGCATGGCATAGCTGGGGACCTTACGCAAGTGTGTTAGACACAATTCAGTCCTCCTGGGCCAAGCGTTCCTCTCTTCTCTCTCCCTCTTTACTCTCCCACATGCCCTAGCTAGCTGAACTGACAGGCTGACACAGACAGACTGGATGGGCTTTAGATTTTGCCTACGGATTGGAAACGTCATCATGTCATTCTGCCTACCCAGAGCACTGGCATGAGTTCATCCATCTAGACACCCTGGATGGAAAATTAGGGATTTGAAAACTCTTTCAAGCCAAGATGAGAAAGGTGTACCTTCAGCCCCTTGGAATATTAGTAAATTATTTATATTCCAGAGTCATTTTGGTGTGAGGAGAGAGAGGGGGAGAGATGGAGAGAGAGTCTAATTTATTTGGCCGTGGATGTGAATACAGAGTTTTCGTCCCCCCACCCTGCCCCTCACGAAGCCTCTTTCTCAAAGCCAAGGACCCGGATCACGTTTTACGCATGTGTTATTTTCTTTTTTTATTTTCGGTGTTATTTTTCTACGTAGCTGCTGCTCACACTCCCCCTCCCTTCATGTTTCTCACTTTACTCACCCTTTTCTGAACCATGGTGATGTAGCCTGTGTTTCTGCCTCATATTTCTGAACAGCTGAAATAAAATCCCTTCAGCGATTTGAACAAACATGCAAGACCATTATGAAGGCTACAACCATCTCTGTCTGTTGTAACGGATATTGCAGTTGCACAAGCAGGACGCAGTCACTCCACTTTGCATTGGAAGATGGCGCCAGAAGAAATGGCAGCCGTTATCCTCGTCATTGCCAGGAGAAAGAGACGCAGGTATAGAGGACACCGGGCAGGGTGCTTTGTAAAGATCCACCGACAGCAAGTGGGAAATCTGCCTTTACCATCAATATTACTTGCCAACGTACAATCATTGGACAATAAATTAGAGGTACGATCACGAATATTCTACCAACGGGACATCAAAAACTGTAATAGCTTATGTTTCACCGAATTGTGTCTGAATGACGACATGGAAAACATTCAGCTGGTGGGATATACTCTGCACCGGCTAGATAGAACAGCACACGCACTCCTAAGACGAGGAGGGGCAGTCTGTGTATATTTGTAAATTACAGCTGGTGCACGAAATCTAAAGAAGTCTCTAGATTTTGCTCGCCTGAAGTAGAGTATCTCATGATAAGCTGTAGACCACACTATTTGCCAAGAGTTTTCATCCACAGAAAAAGTCGGAAGTTTACATACACATTTAAACTCAGTTTACACAATTCCTGACATTTAAACCTCGTAAAAAAGTCCTGTATTAGGTCAGTTAGGATCACCACTTTTATTTTAAGAATGTGAAATGTCAGAATAATAGTAGAGAATGATTTATTTCAGCTTTTATATCTTTCATCACATTCTCAGGTTGAGAGCTTTAAGTTCCTTGGTGTCCACATCACCAACAAACTAGAATGGTCCAAACACACCAAGACAGTCGTGAAGAGGGCACGACAAAGCCTATTCCCCCTCAGGTCCTCAGATCCTCAAAAGGTTCTACAGCTGCACCATCGAGAGCATGGTTGCATCACTGCCTGGTATGGCAACTGCTCAGCCTCTGACCGCAAGGCACTACAGAGGGTAGTGCGTACGGCCCAGTACATCACTGGGGCTAAGCTGCCTGCCATCCAGGACCTCCTATACCAAGCAGTGTCAGAGGAAGGTCCTAAATATTGTCAAAGATTCCAGCCACCCCAGTCATAGACTGTTCTCTCTGCTACCGCATGGCAAGTGGTACCGGAGCGCCAAGTCTAGGACCAAAGGGCTTCTCAACAGCTTTTACCCCTAAGCCATAAGACCCCTGAACAGCTAATCAAATGGCTACCCAGACTATGCATTGTCATTATGTCCCCCCTACTCATCTACCCTGCCAACCTTTCTGTTACGCTGCTGCTACTTTCTGTTTTACATCTATGCATTGTCACTTTAACTAATCCTACACATACATCTTAGCTCAAATAGCCCGACTAACCTGTGCACATTGACTCTGTACTGGTACCACCTGTATAGAGCCTCGCTTCTGTTATTTTTTGTACTGTTTTTTTTTTAATATCTCTTTACTTATCTATTGTTTACCTAATACCTACAGTCGAAGTTGTAAGTTTACATACACTTAGGTTGGAGTCATTACAATTAGTTTTTCAACCACTCCACACATTTCTTGTTAACAAACTATAGTTTTGGCAAGTCGGTTAGGACATCTACTTTGTGCAATTTTTCCAACAATTGTTTACAGACAGATTATTTCACTTATAATTCACTGTATCACAATTCCAGTGGGTCAGAAGTTTATTTAAGGGCTTGTAAGTAAGCATTTCACTGTTGTATTCAGTGCATGTGACAAAAACGTTGATTTGATGGAGCAAAAACAATCTGGGTTTTGTGCAATGATGTATGCTAATCTTTGTAGTTACTGCCATATCGTAGCCACTAGCCAGAGTTACTGAAAAAGAACACTACTGTACTTTGACTGGCTGTCTGCCTCCTGCTTAGCCAATGTTTTTGAAAAAGAATACGGATGCTGCATTGTGGCATACACCAGATAGGTGCAGTGAAATGTGGTGTTTTAGTATGACACTCCTTTTTTTGCAATGATTCAAAAATAACATTAAATTGCTAATTAGGATTATTGTCTGTGTCTTGCTTGTGTTTGATATGCCGCTAAGATAGCTGCATGTAACTCCGCACTTGAGTTTTGCATTGGGGTTTGTACGAACATGTTGATCATGTCTTTTGTGCACAACATCTAAATAGCTGTATGTAGCCGTATCCAACTTTGAGCCTAATAAAGATGAGCTGACGCGTCATTTCAGTTCAAATTGATATGTGGCTTTCTTAAAGAGATTTGGACATGGAAGCAGACTTAAGTTAACACATAATTTAAAAACTACAGAGCCACTTATTCTACCTGTAATATCATTTTTTAAAGCTTTTGTTTTTGAATGAGAGTTGTGGCGTTTGGAGTTTAATCTTAGCTCAGCTCAGGCAGCACCGGAGGGTGCAATTAATTTGTACCCATGTGAGCAATGTCACACTTAATCCTGAAAACGGACCGATTTCCTCACACCATTTGTAATTATCACCTCCGCTATACAGCTAATATGAAGTCCAGCTGCTTCCTGTTTATGTGGTGGGAGCAGATATTGCACTCCTGCTTATTTTTGCTGATTAATTATGAAGTAGTAAGTGGGCCAGGCAAGCAGGGCTTGTGTTGTGTGACAGATGCATGAAGGGTCAGTGCATTGCCAACAGCTGGAGATGATAAAGGTCACAATAAATCAAATCCAAATCGGATGTTATTTGTCACATACACATGTTTTGCAGGTGTTATTGCGGTTGTAGCGAAATGCTTGTGTTTCTAGCTCCAACAGTGCAGTAATATCTAACAATACACACAACCTAAAAGTAAAAGAATGGAATTAAGGAATAAATAAATATTAGGATGAGCAATGTCGGATTGGCATAGACTCAAATAGAATAGAATATAATACAGTATATATACATATGTACAAAAACATTGTTTTACCAAACACCAACCTGAGAGAGGCAGCGAGGTGGAGAGAGGGAGGTGGAGAGAGGGAGGTGGAGAGAGGGAGGTGGAGAGAGGAAGAGAGAGAAATGGAAAGCGAGAGAGGAAGTGAGAGAGACTTGAGACTACTCAACTGGCCGTGGAGTACAATGTGAAGGAGATGCAAGTTCAGTCAGTTAGTGAGACGTGATGAAGCTAACTTTATAATGAAGTGCACAATGGTTGTGGAAGATACTTGTTTATGACACCACCCAAGACTACATCCATGTCCTTGTGTTTCCATAATGAGCAGTGTAACAGGGTCATTCGGTAGCCTACACACCAAGACCCATTAATAACAAGCCCTTAGAGGAATTTGTCCAGTTACTGAGCCTCGGGCTAAAACCAACATCACAAGGTCGGCATCAGCTGCCTCTCATGTGTATACTACTCACAGACAGATTTAGAGCAGGCAGCAAACAGTTTGGTGTTTTCTAGTTAGCACCCCAATCCCCTTGTGGCCATTGGTGTCAACGGTGGTATCCCAGAGGAAATGTGGTCTGACTGTTTTTGTTGGATTAGGCAAGAGAGGGGGGGGGGCGGGGCGGGGCATGTCATGTCATGATGTTGGTTCAGCCTTTAGGGTTCCTTAAGGATCAGGTCCCGGAAGGTGAGATTAGTAGCTACGGACTTGGTTAACATCAGCCAGGGTTCCTCTGTGGACTTTAGAGTCACGGGGCATGTCTGACTGTCTTGTCTGGTGGTGCATGGATGCAGGCCTTCATTCCACAGTGGACTGGTGGTAAACTGCTGGAATCCCAGCTATGCCCACTAATTAGCCAGCCAGGACCAGAGCACATGGACAGCGTGTATAGACCGGAACACCCAACAACTTCCTGTTGTTCAGTTCACCCTATCGCCCTATCTCTCTCAAGGTCACTTTCTTGTCAGCCTTCATTATCACCCTGTTTCTTTTTTTTATCCTGCTGCCTTTTTTCTCCTCCTTCTCTCTCTTTTTCATTCCTCCTCTATTTCTTTTTCACTCCCTTTCGTTTGTCCCTGTAGTCTGTGTGGATATGAATCTTCTAGCCCTCCCCGGGCGTGGATCTGTCTCCTGAAATGCAGATCTTGGTGGAGGTGTCACCATAGCTGTGTGTCTAGTGTGTCTGTGTGTGCCCCCCAGCCTCCCTCTCTTGTTCAGAAACAGTAGTGATGACATTCATTATTCCACACTGACTCATCTTGTTACCACAGGACAGACTCCAAAGCCCTACACTCTGGTTTCACCTCTGCACAGTTGTTAAGGAGGTTGAGAGCGATTTTAGTGTCTGCATCTACATCTTACGAGCTCATTCAATTCTGGGACTGTATCCGTATTTCACTGAGATGTCCCACAAGTTGATGATGTTCATCTTGTTAAGATTATATCTGTGATGTTCTGTAAACTTAACCCTTACACACTGTTTGTTTTGTTTCACCCAGAGGCATGGCACGGTATCTCTCAGCGTTGCCCCCATGTACAACAGTGTTTTTATGTTAACCCTGTGCAGGGAAACTGTTTTCTGCTTTTAGCCAACCAAATGACAGACCTTGCTCCATGACATGACATCACAGTCTGTGTCAGATTCCCCCAAAATAATGCCTTATCGTGAAGTCAAAATACTAGAATTTTGTCTTCGAAATCGATACCATGTTTAGTATCACGATACGCAATACCATCACAATATTCGATATCAAAACGATACCACAGCAACAACAAAAAAAAGAATATTAACCAAAGTCACAATGACACTTCATCCAATCTCAGTTACTGCTCTTTTCAATCAGTTGCTGCTCTGTACCTACATAACAACATAATGGTAATAATTTATTTGAATGATAAACTGGGCAAATCAAGATCAAGTTTTTGGTTGCAATCAAGTTTGATATTGGCAAATTTTGCATTATGGTTTGCACAAACACAGTATAGGGTAGTAAATTGATATTAGCTTCAGCTATAAGCTAACCTAACAAGGAAAGTTGGCCTACAAAGCTGAAAGCTAATGGTATCTTCTTGCGTCACAAAGTGTTCTAGACTGTATAGACATTGTTTTGAAAACAGTAATTAACAGTTAACATTTCTACATGCCATGTCGCATTATTCAAGCATGTTAACTTCTGTGCCGCATGAGTGGGGAGCTAACATGATGTAGCCCAGACTCCCAGTGTAGGCTGTGGGGAGCTGACATGATGTAGCCTAGACTCCCAGTGTAGGCTGTGGGGAGCTAACATGATGTAGCCCAGACTCCCAGTGCAGGCTGTGGGGAGCTAACATGATGTAGCCCAGACTCCCAGTGTAGGCTGTGGGGAGCTAACATGATGTAGCCTAGACTCCCAGTGTAGGCTGTGGGGAGCTAACATGATGTAGCCCAGACTCCCAGTGCAGGCTGTGGGGAGCTAACATGATGTAGCCCAGACTCCCAGTGTAGGCTGTGGGGAGCTAACATGATGTAGCCCAGACTCCCAGTGCAGGCTGTGGGGAGCTAACATGATGTAGCCCAGACTCCCAGTGCAGGCTGTGGGGAGCTAACATGATGTAGCCCAGACTCCCAGTGTAGGCTGTGGGGAGCTAACATGATGTAGCCCAGACTCCCAGTGTAGGCTGTGGGGAGCTAACATGATGTAGCCCAGACTCCCAGTGTAGGCTGTGGGGAGCTAACATGATGTAGCCCAGACTCCCAGTGTAGGCTGTGGGGAGCTGACATGATGTAGCCCACTCCCAGTGTAGGCTGTGGGGAGCTGACATGATGTAGCCCAGACTCCCAGTGCAGCATGAGTGGGGAGCTAACATGATATGATGTAGCCCAGACTCCCAGTGCAGGCTGTGGGGAGCTAACATGATGTAGCCCAGACTCCCAGTGTAGGCTGTGGGGAGCTAACATGATGTAGCCTAGACTCCCAGTGTAGGCTGTGGGGAGCTGACATGATGTAGCCCAGACTCCCAGTGTAGGCTGTGGGGAGCTAACATGATGTAGCCCAGACTCCCAGTGTAGGCTGTGGGGAGCTAACATGATGTAGCCCAGACTCCCAGTGTAGGCTGTGGGGAGCTAACATGATGTAGCCCAGACTCCCAGTGTAGGCTGTGGGGAGCTGACATGATGTAGCCCACTCCCAGTGTAGGCTGTGGGGAGCTAACATGATGTAGCCCAGACTCCCAGTGTAGGCTGTGGGGAGCTAACATGATGTAGCCCAGACTCCCAGTGCAGGCTGTGGGGAGCTAACATGATGTAGCCCAGACTCCCAGTGTAGGCTGTGGGGAGCTAACATGATGTAGCCCAGACTCCCAGTGCAGGCTGTGGGGAGCTAACATGATGTAGCCCAGACTCCCAGTGCAGGCTGTGGGGAGCTAACATGATGTAGCCCGGACTCCCAGTGTAGGCTGTGGGGAGCTAACATGATGTAGCCCAGACTCCCAGTGTAGGCTGTGGGGAGCTAACATGATGTAGCCCAGACTCCCAGTGTAGGCTGTGGGGAGCTAACATGATGTAGCCCAGACTCCCAGTGCAGGCTGTGGGGAGCTAACATGATGTAGCCCAGACTCCCAGTGTAGGCTGTGGGGAGCTAACATGATGTAGCCCAGACTCCCAGTGTAGGCTGTGGGGAGCTAACATGATGTAGCCCAGACTCCCAGTGCAGGCTGTGGGGAGCTAACATGATGTAGCCCAGACTCCCAGTGTAGGCTGTGGGGAGCTAACATGATGTAGCCCAGACTCCCAGTGCAGGCTGTGGGGAGCTAACATGATGTAGCCCAGACTCCCAGTGCAGGCTGTGGGGAGCTAACATGATGTAGCCCAGACTCCCAGTGTAGGCTGTGGGGAGCTAACATGATGTAGCCCAGACTCCCAGTGTAGGCTGTGGGGAGCTAACATGATGTAGCCCAGACTCCCAGTGTAGGCTGTGGGGAGCTAACATGATGTAGCCCAGACTCCCAGTGCAGGCTGTGGGGAGCTGACATGATGTAGCCCAGACTCCCAGTGCAGCATGAGTGGGGAGCTAACATGATATGATGTAGCCCAGACTCCCAGTGCAGGCTGTGGGGAGCTAACATGATGTAGCCCAGACTCCCAGTGTAGGCTGTGGGGAGCTAACATGATGTAGCCCAGACTCCCAGTGTAGGCTGTGGGGAGCTAACATGATGTAGCCCAGACTCCCAGTGCAGGCTGTGGGGAGCTAACATGATGTAGCCCAGACTCCCAGTGCAGCCTGAGTGGGGAGCTAACATGATGCATTCTAGACTCCCGGTGCAGGCTAGCAATTATATATTTTTTTACCTTTGTTCTTAACTGACTTGCCTAGTTAAATAAATTCTTATTTTCAATGACGGCCTAGGAACAGAGGGTTAACTGCTTTGTTCAGTGGCAGAACGACAGATTTCTTGTCAGCTCGGGGATATGAACTTGCAACCTTTTGGTTAATAGTCCAACGCTCTAACCACTAGGCTACGCTGCCGCAAGTTGCCTGCCAAAGTGGAGCAGGCACCTTGCTCTATAAAGGGGACACTGATAGACAAAGTTGATCCGTGAAACACATTTGACACAAGTACCGAAAGTAACAAACATTCTGGTACCAAACTGTTTTTCATGTTCTGGTATCGAAAAAGTACAGACGTTTTGGTATACCGTGCAACACTGTCTAGGCCTAAATATTTACACAGACACACAGCATATACTTGCACACAGTCACACACAGTGCGACACACACACGCAGTACTAGTTGTCTTTGTAGTCCTTGCCGTGCGGTTGGCCTTCTCCATGCAGTAGCTGCGTCTCTGCTACGTCTTGTCTCATCTACTCCCACGTCATTGATCTTTCAGCTCAGACCTTTAATTACACTCATTAGAGAGGAGGGCTGATGCTGAGGTTAGAGAACCTTATTACTGAGAACTCGTCTTTCCTTTCCCCCCGCCTGCCCGCTTCTGTTGTTTCTGCTGCTACCTCTCTCTGAAAACAAACAGCGTGTGTCCCAGCAGTTACAATGTTTTCACAAACACATTGCCAAGTTGGATCCCCAAATCACAAACCTCTCCAATTAATTTTTTCTCTGCCCCTTTTTCAATTGGCTAAGGGAGAAAGTAAGTGCTGTTCCAATAACAGATTGAAGCAAAGTGTGCTGTGAAGGACATGTCTGGAAACTGTTGTGATTGGTGCAATGGTACAGAATTTACTGCTACTGACCTGAACAGAGGAAGTATCTAAACTTAGCAAAAACAGAAACGTCCCTGTCTTTCAAAGATAATTTGTAAAAATCCAAATAACTTCACAGATCTTCATTGTAAAGGGTTTAAACACTGTTTCCCATCCTTGTTCAATGAACCATAAACAATTCATGAACATGCACCTGTGGAACGGTCGTTAAGACACTAATAGCTTACAGACGGTAGGCAATTAAGGTCACAGTTATGAAAATGTAGGACACTAAAGAGGCCTTTTCTACTGACTCTGAAAAACACCAAAAGAAAGATGCCCAGGGTCCCTGATCATCTGCGTGAACGTGCCTTAGGCATGCTGCAAGGAGGCATGAGGACTGCAGATGTGGCCAGGGCAATACATTGCAATGTCCGTACTGTGAGACGCCTAAGACAGCGCTACAGGGAGACAGGACGGACAGCTGATTGCCCTCGCAGTGGCAGACCACGTGTAACAACACCTGCACAGGATCGGTACATCCGAACATCATACCTGCGGGACAGGTACAGAATGGCAACAACAATTGCCCGAGTTACACCAGGAACGCACAATCCCTCCATCAGTGCTCAGACTGCTCGCAATAGGCTGAGAGAGACTGGACTGAGGACTTGTAGGCCTGTTGTAAAGCAGGTCCTCACCAGACAACACCGGCAACAACGTCGCTAATGGGCACAAACCCACCGTCGCTGGACCAGACAGGACTGGCAAAAAGTGCTCTTCGCTGACAAGTCGCGGTTTTGTCTCACCAGGGGTGATGGTCGGATTCACGTTTATCGTCGAAGGAGTGAGCTTTACACCGAGGCCTGTACTCTGGAGCGGGATCGATTTGGAGGTGGAAGGTCCGTCATGGTCTGGGGCGGTGTGTCACAGCATCATTGGACTGAGCTTGTTGTCATTGCAGGCAATCTCAATGCTGTGTGTTACAGGGAAGACATCCTCCTCCCTCATGTGGTACCCTTCCTGCAGGCTCATCCTGACATGACCCTTCAGTATGACAATGCCACCAGCCATACTGCTCATTCTGTGTGTGATTTCCTGCAAGACAGGAATGTCAGTGTTCTGCCATGGCCAGCAAAGAGCCCGGATCTCAATCCCATTGAGCACGTCTGGGACCTGTTGGTTCGGAGAGTGAGGGCTAGGGCCATTCCCCCCAGAAATGTCTGGGAATTTGCAGGTGCCTTGGTGGAAGAGTGGGGTAACATCTCACAGCAAACACTGGCAAATCTGGTGCAGTCCATGAGGAGGAGATGCACTGCAGTACTTAATGCAGCTGGTGGCCACACCAGATTCTGACTGTTACTTTTGATTTTGACCCTCCCTTTGTTCAGGGACACATTATTCCATTTCTGTTCGTCACATGTCTGTGGAACTTGTTCAGTTTATGTCTCAGTTGTTGAATCTTGTTATGTTCATACAAATATTTACACATGTTAAGTTTGCTGAAAATAAACGCAGTTGACAGTGAGAGGACGTTTCTTATATACCACTTTGAAGGTTCTATAGATGGGACTGAATTACTTTCTCTGTCCTAGAATTTCTATGGGCTTGTTGCTGTTTACCTGTCTAGGTGCTATGGGGACACTGACTTTCACTGACAGGTCCTTTCTCTCTCTACCACTCTTTTGTTGGGCCATCCCTTCCGTGACTTTTATTAGCCAGTGTTTTTCTGGGCCGTTCAGTTTCACTTCCCTGTCTGAGAGCTGTCTGGACGTCATCACACATTCCTCTGAGTTTATTGGTTAGTTACACATATGGAATGAGTTTATTGTTTAGGGGCCGTAATGAGAAAAACACTGTCACTCCATTGGGCCGATCTTCTTATTTCGATGTCGGTCCCTTCACTTTTTATTTTTATTCAAACCATAACGCAAAACGTTTTCACTCAACAGTGAAGTATGTTTAGCCAGTGCATTTGTGCCATATGTCATGTCTGAAATGTAAAGCAAACAAATCTGAAGCCTTCTAATTATCATCAATATGATGACTGGGTGCTTTTGGCCTGTGCGAAATGTATGATCAGAAGGGATAAACGCTGGGATCTATGTAAACCCACGTCCCATATCCCTTTGAGATTGGGCCATTGTGACCTGGCATTACAATACAGTGAGTTGTACCGATTTGGTTACTGTGTAAGTGACTAGTACTTAAAAGGGCTATGGTGTGATTGGAGGGAAAAAGTGATGTGGTCTGAAACACTTCCTGTCAGTCTGGCCTTGGCCTTTCCTTTTGTCAGGAAGTGTAATATTTATAAGTGCCCTCGTGATGCAGTGTGATAAAGGGCTCTGGGTGAAAGTGGACTCTTGTAGCCTATTCCCTCCTCAAACTGACCTGCTGACCTTGTCTATGACTCAAATCAATCAATCCACGATTATAGAGCTGAGCAACCAATCCAATGCTAACAATGCTAACAGGGCATGAGCTTTATTTGTTGGGCATAATCACTAGACCCCCCATGGAGGGCAGACAAATAAAAATCCTGTTTCCTCTTTTTCAGCTGTGGTATTAAGAGCAGAGGGGGGTGTTGAATGAGGAGTGCCAGTGAAACGCCACTCTGTGGACAGGCAGTTAAAACTCAGGGAGAGGAGAGCCCAGCCTGGCCCAGTGTGGGTGAACTAACTATCACCTCCTGTATGGTCATCACCCAGCCAGGCAGATCGATGCTGTGTTTGCT
Source organism: Oncorhynchus mykiss (assembly GCF_057628025.1). NCBI lineage: Eukaryota > Metazoa > Chordata > Actinopteri > Salmoniformes > Salmonidae > Oncorhynchus > Oncorhynchus mykiss. The sequence continues at coordinate 17,582,202 of NC_143025.1, forward strand.
CTGTCTTGTCTATGTGCAAGCTCACACTCCCACTACCTCTAGAAAATAAGCCCAAGTTTGACCACATCCCATCCTCTTCCCCTGTCTTCACTGATAAACACAAGCACACACACACACAGGTAAACAGACACACTCAATAAATACAAGCACACACACATACACTCCCTCTCTCCATCCAGCCTAAGGGAAGGAGGCAGCCAAGCCATGGATCCATGAATTCCTCATAACGCAATCTGTCGGCTGATCAATAATTCAATTCTGTCTGTGAGCAAGCATGTCTGGATCCAATCTCACCTGCACCTCCCCTCGGCCTCCCCTTAACAAGGTGGGCGTTCTGTCCTTGAGCTGAGTTGGGCTTAGCAGTGTGTGTGTGTGTGTGTGTGTGTGTGTCCACTGGTCAGTATGTAGATAGCCTAGCCAGTAACAAAAAGGTTGCTGGTTCAAATCCCTGAGCCGACTAGGTGAAAATTATGTCAACGTGCCCTTGAGCAAGACACTTAACTCTAATTGCTCCTGTAAGTCGCTCAGGATAAGAGCGTCTGACTAAAATGTAAAATGTGTGTCAGTGTCCATGGCTGTGTGTGTATGAATGTGTGGCCACGTTTGTGTGTGTCCACGGTGATATGTGTTTAAATGTCCATAGCAGAGTTTGTGTGTGTGTGTGTCCACGGCAGAGTTTGTGTGTGTGTCCACGGCAGAGTTTGTGTGTGTGTCCACGGCAGAGTGTGTGTGTGTCCACGGCAGAGTTTGTGTGTGTGTGTGTCCACGGCAGAGTTTGTGTGTGTGTGTCCATGGCAGAGTTTGTGTGTGTGTCCACGGCAGAGTTTGTGTGTGTGTCCACGGCAGAGTTTGTGTGTGTGTGTGTGTGTGTGTCCACGGCAGAGTTTGTGTGTGTGTGTCCACGGCAGAGTTTGTGTGTGTGTGTCCACGGCAGAGTTTGTGTGTGTGTGTCCACGGCAGAGTTTGTGTGTGTGTGTCCACGGCAGAGTTTGTGTGTGTGTGTGTCCACGGCAGAGTTTGTGTGTGTGTGTGTCCACGGCAGAGTTTGTGTGTGTGTGTGTCCACGGCAGAGTTTGTGTGTGTGTGTGTGTCCACAGCAGAGTTTGTGTGTGTGTGTGTCCACGGCAGAGTTTGTGTGTGTGTGTGTGTGTGTCCACTGCAGAGTTTGTGTGTGTGTGTGTCCACGGCAGAGTTTGTGTGTGTGTGTGTCCACGGCAGAGTTTGTGTGTGTGTGTCCACGGCAGAGTTTGTGTGTGTGTGTCCACGGCAGAGTTTGTGTGTGTGTGTCCACGGCAGAGTTTGTGTGTGTGTGTCCACGGCGGAGAGTGTGTGTGTGTGTGTGTCCACGGCGGAGAGTGTGAGTGTGTGTCCACGGCGGTGTGTGTGTGTGTGTCCACGTCAGTGTGTGTGTGTGTGTCCACGTCAGTGTGTGTGTGTGTGTCCACGTCAGTGTGTGTGTGTGTGTGTCCACGGCAGTGTGTGTGTGTGTGTGTGTGTGTCCACGGCAGTGTGTGTGTGTGTCCACGGCAGGTGTGTGTCCACGGCGGTGTGTGTGTGTGTGTGTGTGTGTCCACGGCAGAGTTTGTGTGTGCGTCCACGGCAGAGTTTGTGTGTGTGTGTGTGTGTGTCCACGGCAGAGTTTGTGTGTGTGTGTGTGTGTCCACGGCAGAGTTTGTGTTTGTGCGTGTGTGTGTCCACGGCAGAGTTTGTGTGTGTGTGTGTGTGTCCACTGCAGAGTTTGTGTGTGTGTGTGTGTGTCCACTGCAGAGTTTGTGTGTGTGTGTGTGTGTCCACTGCAGAGTTTGTGTGTGTGTGTGTCCACTGCAGAGTTTGTGTGTGTGTGTGTGTGTGTGTGTCCACTGCAGAGTTTGTGTGTGTGTGTGTCCACTGCAGAGTTTGTGTGTGTGTGTGTCCACTGCAGAGTTTGTGTGTGTGTGTGTCCACTGCAGAGTTTGTGTGTGTGTGTCCACTGCAGAGTTTGTGTGTGTGTGTGTGTGTGTGTGTCCACTGCAGAGTTTGTGTGTGTGTGTGTGTGTCCACGGCAGAGTTTGTGTGTGTGTGTGTCCACGGCAGAGTTTGTGTGTGTGTGTCCATGGCAGAGTTTGTGTGTGTGTGTCCACGGCAGAGAGTGTGTGTGTCCACGGCGGAGAGTGTGTGTGTGTGTGTGTCCACGGCGGAGAGTGTGTGTGTGTGTCCACGGCGGTGTGTGTGTGTGTGTGTGTCCACGGCAGTGTGTGTGTGTGTGTCCACGGCAGTGTGTGTGTGTGTGTCCACGGCAGTGTGTGTGTGTGTGTGTCCACGGCAGTGTGTGTGTGTGTGTGTGTGTCCACGACAGTGTGTGTGTGTGTCCACGGCGGTGTGTGTGTCCACGGCGGTGTGTGTGTGTGTGTCCACGGCAGGTGTGTGTGTATGTGTCCACGGCGGTGTGTGTGTCCACGGCGGTGTGTGTGTGTGTGTGTGTCCACGGCGGTGTGTATGTGTGTCCACAGCAGTGTTTGCATGATGTCTCTTCCTCCAGGCGATTGGGGGATCTCGGTGTGGAGCCTGTGTAGGGGCAGCGGCTAAGTCCTCTGATTAGCAGGGCCCAGGCAGGCAGAGTGGAGAGAGTAGGAGGGGGAAGCTGGGTTTAGTTGGGGCTCACCACACCGGTCCATTCATCCCTTTCCAGCCCATGCCTCAGGGCAGCGCTACCACACAGCATCTAACCAGTTCCAGTCAGGGTTCCAGTCATCGGATACAGACGTTTCCCAATGTCCTCTACTTTCTCTCTCTCCCAATATCCCCACTCTCTTTCCCCTACTCCCTTCCATACTACTCTGTCGAGACGTCTGGTTTCACAGCACCTCAGAGCGGGACTTGAATGGCAGTCTATGGCAGGAGCGGCCAAAACAGCCGGCAGTTTTAATTGGCTGATCTCTGTCCATCAGCATCTAGCATCTCCCCGTCTTTGTGGTTTTCAGTGCACGAGCATAGCAAGTAATGTGCCAAATAAGGAAGTGATTTCGGGAAATTGGAAAGTATGCATGTAAAAAATAGTTTTCATATATAAACTTTATATGCCTGAGTTCAGAATCAATTGGGCTCTCCAAAAACAATATGGTTGCTGTGATAGTGGCTATTTTCGCAATTTTTTTAAGTCCCATTTAATACAGCTGGAGCAAGCATGATCCCTCTCCCACCTCGATTTTAACCACACCCCTTTCAAGTGCCACTTTGAGGCATAGTGCTACCAGGCTCTTTGCGCCAGCAATTCGAGCCTGGGGTCGAGGTTACACATGCCCTAATCAGCTATCAACTCCCAGATCTCTTTTTATCCCCCCTCAGTGGCTTATCAAAAGATACACTGTTTCACTCCAACTGTGAATCTTGCTCCTATATCAAACTACACTGCCCAGTCTGCTAGCAGTCTACTTCCTTGTTTGTGACTTTCAGGATGTTATCAAAGGTCTTGAGATGACCAGGATCCCTAGCCCACTTCCAGCTAAGGAGAAACCCGGAGACATGACAGGGTACTTCAGAAGGCTGGATTGTGGCTTTAGACTGGACAGTCTCCTCTGGTTCCCCTCGCCGGGGTTCTGTACTCTAATGTCCCCTGTGTGTCTCTCGCTTTAAAAAGCCCCCGCGATAAAACAATGACAGTAAACTTCTCTTCTTACTGATAACCACATTTTATCTAAAAGTAGGCAGCACTCATTCCATTCACCCTCTCCCTCTCTCAATTCAATTCAAGGGCTTTATTGGCAGGGGAAACATATGTTGTGACATTGCCAAAGCAAGTGAAGTAGATAATAAACAAAAGTGAAATAAACAATAGAAATTAACAGTAACAGTATCTCTCGTTCTGTCCTGAAATGCAAGGAGGTTGTATTGTGTGTAATCAGTAGCGGTGAGCTGTTTTTTTTCTCTGTTTTCCCGGTCGGGCCCAGTGGAGAGGAGTGATTGCAGTGGGGCTGCCTGCCTGCCTTGCTGCCTGGTGTTTATCTGCTGACTGTCATTTCCATTAAGCATGCTGTCTTCACCAGCCTGTCTCCCCTCTCCTCTCCGGGCCGTGCCTGGGCTCAGCTCTGCGCTCACAGAAATGCTTGCCCACAACTACAGGGGAGATTTCAGAGGAGGATTTTGGTCATTCCTGTGGCTTATTTTCATCAAATGTTTTTTTTTTTTTTTTGAGTGTGTGGAAGTTGTTGACTCTCGTGTTTTTGTTGAGCGAGTGTGTGGAAGTTGTCGTATTGTGTTTTTGTTGCGTGAGTGTGTGGAAGTTGTGGTATTGTTGAGCGAGTGTGTGGAAGTTGTGGTATTGTTGAGCGAGTGTGTGGAAGTTGTGGTATTGTTGAGCGAGTGTGTGTGGAAGTTGTGGTATTGTTGAGCGAGTGTGTGTGGAAGTTGTGGTATTGTTGAGCGAGTGTGTGTGGAAGTTGTGGTATTGTTGAGCGAGTGTGTGGTATTGTTGAGTGAGGTTGTGGTATTGTTGAGCGAGGTTGTGGCATTGTGTTTTTGTTGAGTGAGTGGGTGGAAGTTGTGGTATCGTCTCTGTTGGTGTAACTTTTCTCACAACATTTTTCAGGGAAAGAGTGATGGAATCACTAGAGCCTACATTCAACCCTTCCTGTCCTTTGTGGGAAATGTTTCCTCTTGCTCAATCAATTACAAATGATTGAAATTTACTACAAAAAGCCAATTAAGGATAATCTTGTATGCAAATTAGGTTCATGCTGTTTTGTTTTGTTCTCACATTTTGTTAATCTTCCCTGGACAGTATATCAGTGCCTAAAATACAGGTTCACAGGAATAGTAGTGTCTGTTTTATAAACGTAGCAACAGCCTTCTAAAGGGCACTGCAGTGCCTCCAGTTTTCAAGGTCTGTTTAGTGGAATAATTAGCTCTTTAATTAACAAAATCAGTTTAGAATATTAGAACCTCTTTATCTGCAGTCATGTCACACACATAAATACAATTATGACTGATTGTGGGCTGCTATTGTCAACTTGCTCATAATCATTTGTTACTTTTGGCTTATAAATCACCCTATTTTCCCCATTAGCCCTCCCCCAACACAATACATACCCCTTCTCATTCCCCCCTGTTACTGTTTTTATTAATGAGTGGCGTTGAGACCCACAGCATGGGTTTGGAGTGCTGCTGGTATATTGAACAGCCTGTTCCTGGTCTGTGTTGCTGTGAAAGAGCCCCAGGGGCTTCGTATCAGTCTCTAGTCCCTCTCATCTCATCCCAGTCCAGACACGCTCTGACTGACTCTGGAATGACAAACATCTCCATGGCGCTCGCTCAAACCTGAGTAGGCCCTGGCATCTAAACACACACACACACTCGGCTCTCATGTGTATCCCAGAGTGTGGGCTGTGGTAATGATACGGTTCTTCTGGCCCTCTCTCTCTTCTCTCAGCAGAGTTCAGAGGCGTTAGATCCGTTTCACAGCCCTGTGTGTGACAGAGCGAGCTCTTACCTGAAGGTGTGCAATCAACCCACAGTGGGAGACACTGTGATCTCATAGTGCCACAAGCAGAATCCCTCTTCGTTTGAAAAAGGATTATCTTGTGTTGGCTGTTTTCTTTTAGCTCCATCTCATACCAGCCTGAGTTTAGAATGTTAAAGAACATTCACAATCATGATGTTTTCATGTCCTATCTTTGGGAGAATTACTCACCCTCTCAAACATTTTGGAACTGGTGTCTGGTTGGATGCCAATTATTATTGTATTGTTTACATTGGTTGTCCAGAGTGGGAAAGGTTGCAGAGGAACCAATTACAGAGGTAGGCTTGCTCACAGAGCGTAGCGCGGCCAGCGGTTTGATGGCTATTGACTGAGCTATAGTCACAGCTGGGTTGTTATTGTTGGTGCGGGGCGACTCTTGGCATGTGCCATAAGACCAGCACGGTTGGTTGTCCTCCCAAACCGGTTGAAGGCTGTTCAGAGCAGGCAGAAGGTGGGAACTGATGCTCCATACAGAAACACTGACAGCCGGGGAGTTACAAGCCAGGAGACTCTCGCAATACAACCTATGAAAAGAAAATGTGACTTAATGCCCAATGTGAACATTTTCACAATTTGTATGGTAATCAGTGTAAATTATATTTATATTAATTAGGGTTGACCCATTTAGTCGACTGGTCGAATGTTTGGTCAATAGGCTGTTGGTCGACCAATTATTTATTTTTTTGAGCAGTGGCAAATATATAAAAATCATTTATGTCTGATTTGACGCCTGTCTCAGTGGACTAATCAATTTGAGGCCACTTGGAAGGCACACCAGTATCACGTTTACCTTTAATTTACATAGTTTCTAATCTACAATGTTTGTTTGGTTACGTTAATTTCTGTTAATGAATTCAATATATTATTATTAGTCTTTTACAGTTGTCACAGTAGGAGTGGACTTGTTTACACAACCTAGGCTACACTTCTGAGAAAAAAGTGATGGTTTATTTAATTCCATTTATGAGTTGTCAATTTATTAATTGTCTTTTGTTTGGAGTGCTCCTGTCAATCTTGATTAAGGACACGCACCCGATTTAAGCAAAGAAGTAGCACTAGGCTACCTGACCTGCTCACAAATGTAGGCCTATACATGTGCCCATTTGGGGATCTGATACCATTTCAGACTGTCTTAACTCACCATCACTGTGGAGCTTCTCAAAGTATTATTTTTTTTGCCTCAAAGAGCAAGTAAACAATGTCTGTTTTTACATCATTTCAGGATGACAATAGTTCCTCAATGTAGCCTATTTGAAAAATCTTTCCAGCTCTCTCCCTTTCGATAACCACTCAGCATGAAAGGGGAAAAAAATGTCATGCTCTGATCCGGTGGAAATGACATAAAATAGGCCTACATGATTACTTCTTATCCCTTGCGCAAATTGCCTACAGCTGTGTATGTTTGTCAGGAGCTCACTGGCTCAGGAAACTCTGGGGGCCAAGAATATTTTATACAATGTTGCAAGTTTGCAAACACCAGCTTTGGGCTGGACCAAGTTAATAGTTGATGCAACGTTTATCAAGTTACTTGCAGATAGGCCATGCTTAACCAATGTGATTTTATAGGATTTTTATTTGTATCAGGATATTTTCTACCTGCAGGCTGCAATGTTTTTATTTGTTGGCTTTATGTAGGCTATTTTTACAATGGCAAAATAAGTTACTTTTAGATTTGTGTCATTTTCATGTAGAATTTTGATTAACCACATAACATACATTTTGAGATATGAAGACTTTATTATAAATTATGTGCATATGAAAATCATAACTTGCACGCAGATCTGTAGAAATGGTACGATATCTTGGCACTCCAAATGGAAAAGGTTGCCAACCGCTGGTGTTGCCTATTACTTACAACTTCAGGAGTTTAATGGCAGAATCTCCAAAAGCCAGCGGGAGGAGGAGGGTTGGAAACAAGTTTGTTTCTTCTGGTTAGGCTATATTGATCTCTGGCTCACTCTTTAGTCATTTGTTTGTCTTCATTTTTAAATCGCAGTGCTTAAAGCATCAGTCAAGCTCAGTAAACCTACAAATAGGGTGTGTTTATATTTGGAAAAATACCTGTTTAAAAACGTCGACCAATCAGTTATGGAAAAATACCTGTTTAAAAATGTTGACCAATTGATTGGTCGAAAGAACAGACCAAGATTTTTTTTTTGTCGGGGACAACCCTAATCATAATGTGATAAACCGTCTATTGGGATCTGAAAAATCTCGGAACATAAGGATAGTTGTCACGATGTTCGTCTGAGGAAGAAGGAGTAGACCAAAGCGCAGTGTGGTACGTGTTCATGTTTCCTTTAATTAACTGAACACTAAATGCAAAAGAACAAGAGAATAAATAAAAACCGAAACATATTCCCCATGGTCACTTATCCGGTAGATAGTGAACTTGAGGGCCGACAACATTCTTCAAACTAACGTTAGCTAGGTACTATAACGTTAAAGCGAAAATAAAAAGCTCTAACTAGTTAGCATCATGCTATCTTATGGTGCAAACACTGAAACGGATGGTAAAGTCTACACCAGTTGTATTCGCCACATGTGACAAATAAAAATGGATTTGATGTGGTTAGGGACCATTAGTCAGTGATCTGTCTGTTTACTTTACTGTGCTGGGAGTTCTGATGGCACAAGGCAAGTGTTCATTGATGTAGTTTTTTTTTGTCCTTGAGTATTAACCAACTCATATACTTTTGTTTATACTATATAGTGTTGTATGTGGACACCCCTTCAAATGAGTGGATTCGGCTATTTCAGCCACACCTGTTCCTGAGAGGTGTATAAAATTGTGCATTCAGCCATGCAATCTCCATAGACAAACATCGGCAGTAGAATGGCCTTAAGAGCTCAGTGACTTTCAATGTGGCACCATCACAGGATACCACCTTTCCAACAAGTCAGTTCATCAAATTTCTGCCATGTTAGAGCTGCCCCGGTCAACTGTAAATGCTGTTATTGTGAAGTGGAAACGTCTAGGAGCAACAACGAGGGCTGAAGAACACAGCGCGTAAAAACAGAGTTCCAAACTGCCTCTGGAAGCAACAACAGCACAAGAACTGTTCTTCGGGAGCGTCATGAAATGGGTTTCCATTGCCGAGAAGCCACGCACAAGCCTAAGATCACCATGCACAATTCCAAGCGCCAGCTGAAGTGGTGTAAAGCTTGCCGCAATTGGACTCCTGAGTAGTGGAAACACATTCTCTGGAGTGATGACTCACGCTTCACCATCTGGCAGTCCGATGGACGAATCTGAGTTTTGCGGATACCAGGAGAACGCTACCTGCCCTAATGCATAGTGTAAAGCTTGGTTTGAGGAGGAATAATTGTCTGGGGTGGTTTTTCATGGTTCTGGCTAGGCCCCTTAGTTCCAGTGAAGGGAAATCTTAACGCTACAGCATACAATGAGATTCGAGACAATTCTGTACGTCCAACTTTGTAGCAAAAGTTTGGGGAAGGCCCTTTCCTCTTTCAGCATGTCAATGCCCCCGTGCACAAATCAAGGTCCGTATAAAAATGGTTTGTCGAGATTGGTGTGGAAGAACTTTACTGGCCTGCACAGAGCCCTGACCTCAACCCCATCGAACACCTTAGGGATTAATTGGAACACTGACTCCGAACCAGGCCTAATTGCCCAACATCTGTGCCCAACCTCACTAATGTTCTTATGGATGAATGGAAGTAAGTCCCCACATCTAGTAGAAAGCCTTCCCAGAATAGTGGAGGTTGTTATAGCAGCAAAGGGGGGACCAACACCATATTAATGCCCATAATTTTGGAATGAGATGTTCAACACGCACACTTTTGGTCATGTAGTGTATCATGCATTTCAAGGGAAACATTTGTTGTCTGATTTTCTCGTCGGTATGTTCCTCAATAATATTAGGCCGTGAGTCCTAATCAGGTAACTAAGGAATGCGACTCAGTGATTTTCCCAGAGTCCCGCCACATCGACCGTGGATTAAAAAAAAGAAATTGTATGCATGCTTGCTCTCGGCCCATCAGTTTGTTAGGCCTGACTGTATCCAATCAGAGAGGCTGCGTTGGTTATCTGAGAAGTTGAATGAAACAGCTGCCCAGCTCTCATAGAGCTTTCCTATAGCGTCTCTTAGCCTGGCTCACATAAAGTCCTCCTTGGTCTTTGAGAATGTCATGTCATGTTCCTCCTACTGTGTCAGACATTGGCTATGTCCCAAATGGCTCCCTAGTCCCTATTTAGTGCACTCCTTTCGATTAGGGCTCATAGGGCTCTGGTTAAAATTAGTGCACTATATGGGGACTAGGGTGCCATTTCAGACGCAGACAGTCTCTCCACTCTAATGGCCCCTGGCCTTGATCCAGTGTTATCCCTGTCTGAACCTAGCTGCCTGGGCCAGGGGCCACAGAGAACAAGCAGTCTTACCTGGATCAGCCCAGCACACACAGCTGCACAACTAGCCTCCACAATGTGTAAGGCATTTTGGGATTACACTACGAGCTGTTTTCAAAGGGCCAAGGCCAGAAACAGTCAGCTCTGCTCGCTCAGCTGGCACTTGCACTAATGTAGCAGTTTAGCAACAGAGGGGATTTCACTTCACAAACTAGCCACATGGTAATGTCTTTTCCTCCTGTCCCTGTTCTGGCTCAGCTCGCCCTCTTTGACTCTGTACTGGTTTTGAGATCAAGCACACGTACTACGACTTTGACAGCAGCGCCTGCTGTCAGTGTAGTGGCCGGCCCGGCAGTCATGCCCTAATCTGTGGTGTCACCCACTTCCTACTTCATGTCCATGGCCCTCCATGTCTGGCCACCAGCCCCCTTGACCCGCGTCACTGTGATATCACTGTCATATGGGCTAATCTGTTTGTTCCAAGGGCATTAACCTATTAGGGATGGATGGGTGCTTTGTCATCCAGCCCTGGTTAGTCAGTCCGGTGTGTGTGTGTGTGTGTGTGTGTGTGTACAGCTAAATGAAGATAAAAACAAGTGTGAATGAGCCTCAGGCCCCACCATATTACCACTATCCAATCTCATCTCTAGTTAACAGAGTTTATAGACTAGGCTATACTTCACACCATCAGTTGCTGAACGTTTACTGCTCATAGGTTGGAAATGGAATTGTGGATAAAAAACGAACAGTTCCCTCTAATTGTTCATGGTGAGTGGAGAAATGAGTGAGGAGGAGGAAGAGATTGTACCGCTACAGTCTCTCATACAATTTCAGTGAAGCGAAAGAACAAAAGGATGAACCGGTCTGCCATGAATGATTAATTGGTTGCTGTTAGCGGTAACCGTCATCATCATCACCTGCTCTCAAAAGGTAGTGAATAAAAAAAGAAGCTGCTCTGCAAAATGTTGCCTAGTGCAAGGATAACAAGACAACAGGGGAAGGACTGTTCACTTCCTCTGGCGAAGGATTTGAACAAAAATGTGCCAAGAGCGAGTTGATGCCAAGAGACTGTTTTGTTTTTACCTGAGCTAGTTGGGCCAGGACATAGTTAGCGGCCGGTGTGTGTGTGTTTGCATGAGGTAACGCCGGCCAGTGTGAGTGTGTGTTTGTGTGCGTGTATTGCATTGCGCTGCCCAGACACATCTGCCGTTGTTTGGTTCTTTAATTAGTTTTGACTGGCGTAGGGACTGCTGTGAAATCTCTGGTGTTTAATAATAACAGCCAGACAACAGGCATTCGTCCACCTGTAAATGCAGCAGAGGAGAGGACACTTGTTTAACCAAACGCCCTAACACCATTATGCACTCTTAGAAAAATGGGTTCCAGGTAGAACCGTCAGTGGAAAGGGTTCTACATGGAACCCAAAATAGTTCTTCAAAGGGTTCTCCTATGGGACAGCTGAAGAACCATTTTAGATAGCACCTTTTTTTTTAAGAGTGCAGACTGAACCTCTTGTTTCCAAACATGGGCCAGACAAACTCTTCCACACTGAGGTATGCTCAAACAGGAATCCACTCAGATTCTGGCTTCTTCTCTCAGCCTTGCCATACTCTCTCCTTTTCTCCTCTTCTTTCTCGTCATATGTGATGCACCCAACCCAAATTCCCACATTCTCTGAGCACAGACAAGGAGTGTGTCCTAAATGGCACCCTAAACCCCACGTAGTGCACTATTTTTAACGGTCAAAAGTAGTACACCATGTAGGGAATAGAGTGCTATTTGGAATACATACAGGGTTTTCTTTCCTGGATGTCGTCCCTGTTCTGTTTCATCAGATCAATCTCAGTGAAAACCTTCCCAGGGAGAGTTTTCACTGACTCTTCTCCTCGGTTGTCTTCTCAATCAGAATCAGTAACAGCCCTACCGAGGGAGGCCAATCAGAATCAGTAACAGCCCTACCGAGGGAGGCCAATCAGTAACAGACCTACCGAGGGAGGCTTCACGGTCTCCCCTGACAAGACGGGTTTATAATCGGCCCACAGATTTCTGCTGATGATCCGATATGAGCCGACAGACACCCTCTCCCCCCTCCTCCTTCTCTCTATCCCTCCATCCCTATAGGTCTGTGGCTGTTACCTGACGAGGCTCATTTGTCAACCTCCCCCTTCCTGCCCAGCCACCTGACTCCCCCATCCCTGCATCTGGGCCATCGGAGCAGAAGACGCCGGCTGCCATGTGGCTGAGTCTGGAGGGAGAGGCTGAGCTGAGCTGAACTGAACAGGATTCAGGATTATTATTGCTGCCTGAGGGGCCCTGTCAACGTCTCAGCAACACCCTGTCCATACTCCCCCCATGGCATGGCTCCTGTGACAATCTCACCACAGCCCAGCCCACCCCAACCCCTAGCCCACCCCAACCCCTAGCCCACGCCACAGACCGTATTCTCTAAGGGGAATCTTTGCTCCAGCTGTTGCCCTTTGTGTGTAGGGGCTTAAAAGCATGTAAACCTATAGTAAGCATAGCCTCATTGTGCAAGCTAAAGGAATGCTTAGGTGGTTTGTGTTTGTTAACCAGATTCCCTATCCAGTACTGCAGCAGACTGCGCTCAGCATGCTTAGCACAATGCTAACTGTCCATATCCCTCATCTAATTCCATAACAAGTTCCTATTTTGGGGGATTGGCTCCCTCTCTCCACTCAATGGAAGAGATTGCAGAGATTTGGGGAGGCTTGACCAGATTAAATACATGGCTGCTGAAATAACAGCTCTCTGCCAATATCCTATTTGTGTTCTCATTGTTGCCTGAAATTCCTCTTGTTTTTTCCCCGTCCCTTTGTTTGCTCTGCCTTTCCAGTTGGTATCTGGACGGTGATTGATAAGCATGAATCCTTGACGTGGCGAGCGAGAGCACCCAGCGATGGCGGCCGTGTGTGTGTGTGGGGGGACTGGTTTTGGAGAGGAGATGGGATACAGCTCCTGTCATTGTTTATCTACCTTGCAACTTCCAGATGGCGCTCAGCATAAAGAATCCACTTCCTGACGCTCTCTTTCCCCTCGTTACCATCTCGCCCTCTCTCTTTCCCTTGGCTCTCAGGAGTATGGACTTGTTTTCAGGGCCAGAACACAAGGCGAGGGACAGATTGGGATTGGGGCACTTCCGGAATGTGATTGTGTGTGAGTGTCTTTTATGCATGTAACTACCACACGTTGTGTGGGTGTATGAACAGTTGTGAATGTGTGGGCATTTGTGTGTCTCTGCACACATCTGTGTATGTACTCTCTGTGTGAGCGTGTAAGCACTCAGCACTGCCACATTCTTTTCGAGGTCATTGGATCACAAAATCTCGTCTTGCGCTCCAATCGAGTTGCCTGGTTTGTCCTTTGGCTGGGATTGATGGACAGTCAATTCCAGAGCGCGAGGTAATCACACGGTGTTAGCCGCCACCGATCCAAACTCTTATCTGGCTCTCCCTCTGCCAGCACATCGTAAATGACCACAGGGACTAGCAGCATAGTTCTGTTGTCCCTTTTCTACGTTCCTCTCTCCTCCATCCTCCAGGGAAGTTGTGTTGGTGCTGAAAACAGACACCATGGTACGTCAGTGAATGTTCCCTCCATATGTTTTTAAATGAATACCATTAGGATAATTAGGTACCTCTCTGCAGGCCTTTTAGTGGTACAGTATTATATTATTGAACCTAGACAATGGTGTACTAACACACAGTGGGCCTTGTTAAAGCATCTCTTTTGTTCTGTGCTTGGCTGATGGCTTTGGCTGATGATGTCTGATGGACTCTGTCTGAGGAGGTTACATTGTTCCTCAGTGATGACTGGGCTAATTGTGTCCTAATGGGGGCTGTTAGCCTTTTACTGTAGGAGACGAGTGGTAAAAGCCGTCAGTCTCTGGGCTCAGCCACATTAACCGCTTCCTGTATGGCTGATTATCCTGTCTGGGTAATGTACCCAGCTACCCGTACCCGTGCAAGGTAGGCTAGGCTCTCAAATAACTTTTTTTTTTGTTGAGTTATAACAACTCTTTACAGTAGACAGACGGTAGAAACACACACGTACACATGCACACATGCAAACACACAATCACAAACCCTTAGACAGACAGACAGACAGACAGTACACACGTGCACGCACGCTCGTACACACTTAAATACACACCCTCTCCAATAGACAGACAGAAGGTAGACACCCACACAAACATATACATATATATACACACACACACACACACAGAGCACATTCTGGAGAGCCAATTCAGTAACAAGAGCGTAGCATGGTGTTGGGCCAATTATATCAGATTAGATCCTATATAAATCCTCTCCCTACTGGTTGAACATAGAGAGGATGGTTGGAATGATCTCTCCTATTCTAGCCTTGTAGACAAGTATAGGGGCAATTCCACAGTAATAGAATTGCGCTGAGACTCAGATTCTTTACTTAAAATTAGGGTTGTGAAAGTTAACATCGGCCGTACATTTTTTTTAAAATGCTTTTTTTGTTGTTGATGCCATTAAAGCATTTTCTTAGTTTGACCCCCTGAACCATCCATAGTTCAAATTCAAGCTCCTGCAGCTGACGCCCTAGTTTGACAACCACTTCACTAGCTACCTACTTGTATGACTGAATGATGGAGAATACAAGTAAGGGGCTTTTAAATGGGAAATTCAATTTCAAATCCCTCCCAGATGGGTCTCTGGATAAAACCAAAGTAATTTGCACCTACTGCAAGGCTGAATTTGTTAATCACCGAACCTTCGTTATCATTTACAAGCAAAACACACCGTTGACGCCGGAAATACAAGTAACGTTACTAGTAGCGATGTTGGACATCTTCGGCAAGTGGACGAGCAGCAAGCTAACACAGGCATTAGCCAAGTGGATAGCTTCAACTTGCAGGACAGTCCACAATGTGGAGGACGAAGGCTTGAGGGATATCATTCGGCTTGCATCGAATGACTCAACGTATGAGTTACCCTCGAGCCACCGTCGTTACAAAAACACACGAGCTGTATGAAAACGAGAGGGCTACGAAAGCGGAGGAGTTGAAACATGCACGGGAGACGACTGGACTTCAGTGAGTTACCACAACTACCTTGGTTACTGCGCATCATATCGATGAAAACTGGAAAAACCTGCATTCACACGCTCTGGCCGTAATAAAGACAGAAGAGATGCACTATGCTGACACGTTTGCCGAGCATTTCATGGATGTAGCAAATCAGTGGAACATTGAAAACAAAGTTACCACACTTTACAGAGACATTGCACGGAACATGATTGCAGCTGCTAGACATCTGCCTTTTGAACACCTGCCCTGCACCGCGCACAGTCTCCAAAGGTCCATCACAGTGTTCCTACAGAACAGCGGGTTCGACAATGCCCTAGCCAAATCCCGAAAAATTGTTGGGCATTTCAAACACAGCTCACCAAATGCTGCAGAGCTTGGACAACAGGAAGTTGCAAATGGGCTAAAGATGGAGTCACTCGCTCAAGATGTCACAACAAGATGGAATTCCACTCTGGAAATGGTAAAGCGTGTCCACAGAAACCAACAACCACTTAGAGATGCTCTGGCCCAACAGAAAATGAACATCACCATGCCAACCACAGATGAACTGGAGGCACTACTGGAGCCCTGCAGGTAATCTTCTTTATCACACTATTAGTGTTATAATGCAAGTGAGAGTGAGTGAGTGAGCTCTCATAATTGACTGAAGTGATTTTGAATTATCTTCCACTGCAGGTACTTGACTGAACTTCTGCGAGGAGAGGAGTACATTTCCTGCTCAGGTGATGGAAAGCGCCGATGATGACACTGTCTACGTGGTAAGATTCAAGCTGACATTCACAACAGACCTGAAGAAACGCAAAGAAAACCCTCACATGGCTGAAGATATCGCCACAGTACTCGACCCATCGTTTAAGGACCCGAAGTGCCTTCCCAGACCTGAGACAGATGAGCTTTGGTCAGCAACTTGCTGAAGGAAGAGAGGCCTGCACATCAACCTGATAAAGCAACAGAGTCAGAGCCACCAAAGAAGAAAGCTGCCCTCTTGTTGAACTCTTCCTGAGTCAAATGTATGTGGAGCATTACAAAGCAGAGCCCAGCATCAACATGGAGGACTGTCCACTACGGTGGTGCTCACAGCATGCAGGGGCACACATCAGCCTGGCCTGCATTGCACAAAGGTACCTGTCAACACCTGCCACAATAGTACCTTGTGAGAGGTTGTTTTCACTCTCTGGGCATATCGTACAGAAGAAGAGAGCAGCTTTATCATCTGAAAATGTTTACAGGCTTGTTTGTCTTAGCAACTGGCTCAGTGAAAAGAAATAGGAGGACGACTGAAGTGTATGGTCACAGGTTTATGTTCTGTGGAATTTATGACATTGTTGGACAGGTTTATGCTCTTTGTATCCATAGAGATTTCTTATAGCCAACCCTTCAGGCAGTAATTGGGAGAACAATAATTTGGAGTGGCTGAAGCTTTAAGTGTGGGTGTGTGTGTACTTCAAGAACATTTATGAGGGACTATTAGTAAGTTACAGGACTTTTGTATTGCTTAAGTTGTTTATGGTGAATATGCCATTAAAAAGATTATGATACAGAATATATATTTTTTGTTTCAGGCCCTACACGCCAAAACTCAATACACTCATTTTTTTCAAATGGAAAAATCTTTGTCACCAAATTTGAGCAAATAAAAATGTTTGCGATTGTGATTAACTACAGAATTTAATGTGATTAATCGCAATTTATTATTTTAATTGTTTGATA
This sequence comes from Oncorhynchus mykiss, assembly GCF_057628025.1. Taxonomy (NCBI): domain Eukaryota; kingdom Metazoa; phylum Chordata; class Actinopteri; order Salmoniformes; family Salmonidae; genus Oncorhynchus; species Oncorhynchus mykiss. Next base: position 17,598,855 of record NC_143025.1, read on the forward strand.
GACCTTAAAATTTATGTCAAACAAAAAAACAGCGATTTCAAAGTTAACAAACCATACAACTCTATGCACATGGACTACTTTGAACAATTTAGACTGAACATTTTACAAAAAAACACATTTACTGGAAGAACTGTGCAGATGCAATGTTTGGTAACAGAATTTCTGTAAAATCTCTCTCTGTTTTTTTGTGTCCACGTTTTCAAAACTTGGTTCAATATCTGCTCCAAATGAAGATTCAACGATGTCTGCAGAAAGAATGGGGTGTCAGCTATGACATGACACATTGACGTTGAAAAAATCTGTAGTGAATTTACACCTGGTATTGCGGTAACGGAATTTCATCATGTCTCTCTGATCTGTACGTCACAGAAATGCATAATTATGGTTATGAATGTCATTCTCTTCATGATGATGTATCCTAAACAGGTACACTAAGGTAGAAATATGCAGTTTCCATATTTGGATATTATTCTACACACTGGCTATTATTTTAATGAGCTCTGCCCCCAAACAAGACCAAATTTGTTTGGTCCGTACCGGAACAAATCTGAACCAATCATAGACGTCTATGTTTCACATGTTTGGACATTAAAGTACAGCAGAGTAGAGTACAGCACAGAACAGTAGAATACAATAAAGTACAGTACATTAGTGCACTTAACTCTAGTGTGCTCTACTGTGTACTGTACTGAAAGATACTCTACATACCGATACGCCCATAAAGAGAGCATTGCATTGTTGGTTTTGTAGTTGACTTGAGCTGCAACAGATTTCCACAACAATTTCCACATTGCTATCAATCTTATTATAACGACAAAATGAAACATTTGTTCACAAAACACTGTAAATTATAGGAATTAGTAATTTTGGGTGTATTTTTCCTTTAATTCATAAACAAAATTGATATCAATAACTAATTGACAGGTCTTACTTCTGTGAACTTAAATTATCCTCCTTCCTCATGAGGGAGAGAAATGAAAATATCTTAAACATGTGCTTTTTTGGTAACGGAATTTCAAGGCACAAGGAAATGTTTTTTTAACTTCCAGAAGACAGAACGTGTTGATATTAGTTGGCAGGTGTCTTTACTTCAACATCACTGTTTTAACGTATTTCTAATACCTTAACTTTTCTGGTAGATGTTTTCTAAGACCCTTTTTTCACCTGTTTGACCAGAAATCAAAGCCTTTGCTTATTCAACATTTTGTTGGATGGAAAATGGCTGAAAAATTTAAATATGCCTTAATTTCTCAAACTCTTCGCTTTCATTTGACACACGTTTTTGACTCAGGCTTACTTAGGCTGATTGAGGTAGTATGTAGATATGGTTAAAGTGACTATGCATATATGATGAACAGCGTAGCAGTAGCATAAAGAGGGGGTGGCGGGACACAATGCAGTTAGCCCGGTTATCCAAGGAGCACTGGTTGGTCGGGCCAATTGAGGTAGTATGCACATATGTATAGCTAATGTGGCTGTATGATAAACAGAGTAGCAGCAGCGTAAAAGAGGGGTTGGGGGAGGCACACAATGCAAATAGTCCATGTAGCCATTTGATTACCATATGGAGTCTTATGGCTTGGGGATAAAAACTGTTCAGAAGCCTTTTTGTCCTAGACTTGGCACTCCGGTAGTGCTTGTCATGTGGTAGTAGAGAGAACAGTCTATGACTGGGGTGGCTGGGATCTTTGACAATTTTTAGGGCCTTCCTCTGACACCGCATGGTGTAGAGGTCCTGGATGGCAGGAAGCTTAGCCCAAGTGATATACTGAGCTGTACGCACTACCCTCTGTAGTGCCTTACGGTCGGAGGTCGAGCAATTTCCGTACCTGGCAGTGATGCTCTCGATGTTGCGGCTGAAGAACCTTTTGAGGATCTCAGGACCCATGCCAAATCTTTTTCGTTTCCTGATGGGGAATAGGCTGTAGTCCACAATCATCTCCTTTGTCTTGGTTACGTTGAGGGATAGGTTGTTATTCTGGCACCACCCAGCCAGGTCTCTGACCTCCTTCCTATAGGCTGTCTCATCATTGTCGGTGATCAGGCCTACCACTGTTGTATGATCTGCAAACTTAATGATGGTGTTGGAGTCATGCCTGGCCATGCAGTCATGGGTGAACAAGGAGTACAGGAGGGGACTGAGCACTCACCCCTGGGGGGCTCCAACGTGGCAGATGTGTTGCTACCTACCCGCACCACCTGGGGGCGAACCGTCAGGAAGTCCAGGATCCAGTTGCAGAGGGAGGGGTTTAGTCCCAGGATCCTTAGCTTAGTGAGCTTTGGGGGTACTATGGTGTTGAACGCTGAGCTGTAGTCAATGGATAGCATTCTCACATAAGTGTCTGTCACTCTCAGTTTGTGTGTGTGTGTTTGGATGCAAGTGCGTGTGTGCACGTAGCTACAGTTGAAGTTGGAAGTTTAAATACATTTAAACTCAGTTTTTCACAATTCCTGACATTTAATCTTCGTAAAAATTCCCAGTCTTAGATCAGTTAGGATCACCACTTTATTTTAAGAATGTGAAATGTCAGAATAATAGTAGAGAGAATTAATTATTTTAGCTTTTATTTCTTTCATCACATTCCCAGTGGGTCAGAAGTTTACATACACTCAATTAGGATTTGGTAGCATTACCTTTTAAATTGTTTAACTTGGGTCAAATGTTTCGTGTAGCCCATTCCTCCTGACAGAGCTGGTGTAACTGAGTCAGGTTTGTAGGCATCCTTGCTCGCACACACTTTTTCAATTCTGCCCACAAATTTTCTATAGGATAGAGGTCAGGGCTTTGTGATGGCCACTCTAATAACTTGACTTTGTTGTCCTTAAGCCATTTTGCCACAACTTTGGAAGTATGCTTCGGGTCATTGTCCATTTGGAAGATCCATTTGCTACCAAGCTTTAACTACCTGACCGATGTCTAGTTATGTTTCTTCAATATATCCACATAATTTTCCTGCCTCATGAAGCCATCTATTTTGTATAGTGCACCAGTCCCTCCTGCAGCAAATCACCCCCAGAACATGATGCTGCCTTCCCCGTGCTTCACGGTTGGGATGTGGTTCTTTGCAAGCCTCCCCCTTTTTCCTCCAAACATAACGATGGTCATTATGGCCAAACAGTTCTATTTTTTGTTTCATCAGACAAGAGGACATTTGTCCAAAAAGTACGGCCTTTGTTCCCATGTGCGGTTGCAAACCATAGTCTGGCTTTTTTGTGTCGGTATTGGAGCAGTGGCTTCTTCCTTGCTGAGCGGCCTTTCAAGTTATGTCGATATAGGACCCGTTTTTACTGTGGTTATAGATATTTTTGTGCCTGTTTCCTCCAGCATCTTCACAAGGTCCAACAAGCCTGTTGTCTTGGGACTGATTCGCACTTTTCATACCTAAGTGCGTTCATCTCTAGGAGACAGAACGCGTCTCCTTCCTGAGTGGTATGACGTCTGTGTGGTCCCGTGGTGTTTATTATTGCGTACTATTGTTTGCGTACTATTGTACAGTTGAATTGTACCTATGATAAAAAATGACAGACCTCTACATGCTTTAAGTAGGAAAACCTGCAAAATCGGCAGTGTATCAAATACAAAAGTTCTCCCCACTGCAAGTTTATGTAAACTTCTGACTTCAACTGTATGTGTGCTCACATTTATGTCTAAGTTTGTTTGTGTGTAAGTATAGAAGGGGCATTCCTGTTTGGACTGGTTGTGTAGCTGGCATCCTAACCCGCTATAATTAATCACCAGAGGATTAGAGTCCAGCCTCCGCCAGCTCTCCCCTCCTCTCAGCTCTACTAGGAGAGAACTTTCAGCTAGTCACACACGACTGCACAGCCAAACGTACACAGGCACTGCAAAACACCCATCCACACTGCTGCATCCTACAGCCGTCTCTGCTAAGAGATGAGATGAGACAACAGCAGGCCATGTCTGGAAAATCCGGGGTTGGACTGAAAAAAACATGTAACCAAAGTGCTATTCAGACAGGATTGGTTTTACTGGGGGAGGTCAGGTAATGTAATGTATGTGGATGAGCAAAAAAAAACATCCGTAGTTTTAGTCCTGGCCAAATCTGCCATGTTGGTAATTTTTTTCATGGCAGGAGTGGAACAATTCTAGCCAGAAATAACCTACTGTTTTTGTGCAAACTCTATGCTCATATTTAATATGAATGCCCTAGTTTTATCAACTTTCACAAGATGGTACCGGAGGACAAGATGGTGCCGGAGGACAAGGCGTGTTAGGTTTTCCTAACCAATTGTGATTTTTTTTTTTTTTCATTTCTTTACAACTTATTTAACTTATTTTGTACATAATGTTGCTGCTACCATCTCTTATGACCAAAATTAACTAATGGACATCAGAACTACGATTATTCACCATGGACTGGCATAATCCTTTTTTTCCTTTAATGAGTCCGACGAGCTCGACGTGAATGATATACTGCTCTCCCGGGAACAGGCCCAGAGATCCCCAATATTTGCGTGAAGAGATGGCAGAGATTAAGGGGCCAGAGGGCGGTCTGCCTTCTGAGAATTCGTAGGCGATAAAATAAACCCCCACTTTCATCCATTCTGCTAGCAAACGTGCAACCTTAGGAAAATAAATTTGATGACCTACGCAGAAGATTAAACTACCAACAGGACATTCAAAAGTGTAATATCTTATGCTTCACGGAGTCGTGGCTGAACGACAACATTATCAACATGCAGCTGTCTGGCTATACACTATCGGCAGGACAGAACAGTTGCGTCTGGTACGACAAGGGGTGGCAGACTATGTATTTTTGTAAATAACAGCTGCTGCACGAAATTTAAGGAAGTCTCGAAGGTTTTGCTCGCCTTAGGTAGAGTATCTCATGTTAAGCTGTAGACCACACTATCTCCTGAGAGTTTTCATCTGCATTTTTCATAGCTGTCTACATACCACCACAGACTGATGCTGGCACTGAGACCGCACTGAATGACCTGAATTCGGCATAAGTAAATAGGAAAACGCTCACCCAGGGTCGGCACTCCTAGTAGCCATGGACTAATTCGGGGATACTTAAATCCGTCGTACCAAATTTCTATCAGCATGTTAAATGTGCAACCAGATGAAATAAACTGGACCACCTTTACTTCACACACAGAGACGCATACCAAGTTTTCCCTCGCCCTCCATTTGGCAAATCTGATCATAATTCTATCCTCCTGATTCCTGCTTACAAACAAAAATTAAAGCAGGAAACACCAGTGACTCGATCAATCAAAAAGTGTTAAGATGAAGCAGATGCTAAACTACAGGACTGTTTTGCTAGCACAGACTGGATTATGAGGAGTACACTACATCAGTCATTGGCTTCATCAATAAGTGCATCGATGACGTTGTCCCCACAGTGACCGTACGTACATACCCCAACCAGAAACCATGGATTATAGGCAACATCTACACTGAGCTAAAGGCTAGAGCTTCCGCTTTCAAGGGGCGGGACTCTAACCCAGAAGCTTATAAGAAATCCCTCTATGCCCCCGCGACGAACCATCAAACAGGCAAAGCATCAATACATGACTAAGATTTAATCATACTACACCAGCTCTGATGCTCGTCAGTTGTGACAGGGCTTGCAAACCATTAGACTACAAAGGGAAGCACAGCCGAGAGCTGTCCAGTGACACGAGCCTAACAGACGAGTTAAACTACTTCTATGCTCGCTTCGAGGCAAATAACACTGAAACATGCATGAGAGCACCAGCTGTTCCGGAAGACTGTGTGATCACGCACCCTGCAGCCGATGTGAGTAAGACCTTTAAACAGGTCAACATTCACAAGGCCGCTGGGCCAGACGGATTACCAGGACGTATGCGCTGACCAACTGGTGTCTTCACTGACATTTTTCAATCTGTTCCTGTCAGAGTCTGTAATATCAACATGTTTTAAGCAGATCACCATAGTCCCTGTGCCCAAGAACACCAAGGCAACCTGCCTAAATGACTACTGACCCGTAGCACTTACATCTGTAGTCATGAAGTGCTTTGAAAGGCTGGTCATGACATCAACATCATTATCCCAGAAACCCTAGACCCACTCCAATTTGAATACCACCCTAACAGATCCACAGATGGTGCAATCTCTATTGCACTCCACAGTGCCCTTTCACACCTGGACAGAAGGAACACCTATGTGAGAGTGCTATTCATTGACTGCAGCTCAGTATTCAACCGCCATAATGCCCTCAAAGCTCATCACTAAGCTAAGGACCCTGGGACCTGGACTTGGTCCTGGACTTCCTGATGGGCCGCCCGCAGGTGGTAAGGGTAGGTAACAACACATTCGCAATGCTAATCCACAACAGAGGGGCCCCTCAGGGGTGCGTGCTCAGGACCCTCCTGTACTCCCTGTTCACTCATGACTGCAAGGGCAGGCACAACTCCAACACAATCATTAAGTTTGCAGATGACACAACAGGCCTGATCAACGACGAGACTGCCTATAGGGAGGAGATCAGAGACCTGGCCATGTGGTGTCAGGACAAGAACTTCTCCCTCAACATGATCAAGACAAAGGAGATGATTGTGGACTACATGAAAAAGAGGACTGCGCATGCCCCCATTCTCATTGACGAGGCTGTAGTGGAGCAGGTTGAGAGCTTCAAGTTCCTTGGTGTCCAACAAACTAACATGGTCCAAGCACACCAAGACCGTCATGAAGAGGGCATGAAAAAACCTTTTCCCCCTCAGGAGACTGAAATTATTTGGCATGGGTCCTCAGATCCTCAAAAGGTTCTACAGCTGCATCATCGAGAATCCTAACTGGTTGCATCACTGCCTTGTATGGAAACTGCATGGCCTCCGACCGCAAGGCTCTACAGAGGGCAGTGCGTACGACCCAGTTCATCACTGGGGCCAAGCTTCCTGCCATCCAGGACCTCTACACCAGGCGGTGTCAGAGGAAGGCCCTAAAAATTGTCAGACTCCAGCCACCCTAGTCATAAACTGTTCTCTCTGCTACCGCACGGCAAGCTGTACCCGGAGCGCCAAGTCTAGGTCCAAGAGGCTTCTAAACAGCTTCTATCCCCAACCCATAAGACTCCTGAACATCTAATCAAATGCCTACCCAGACTATTTGCATTGCCCCGCCCCCCCTTTTACACCACTGCTACACTCTGTTGTCATCTATGCATAGTCCCTGTAATAACTCTACCTACATGTACATATTACCTCAACTAACTGGTGCCCCGGCACATTGGCTCTGTACCGGCACCCCCCTGTGTACAGTCTTGCTATTGTTATTTTACTGCTGCTCTTTAATTACTTTTTACTTTTATTTCTTATTCTTACTCATATATTTTTTAAAACTGCATTGTTGGTTAGGGGCTGGTAAGTCAGCATTTCACTGAAAGGTCTGTTGTATTTGACGCATGTGACAAATACAATTTGATTTGATTTGAATACTTGTGTTTATAGGCTACATTTTGTGCCAATTAATTGAACTTGAATTGACAAATGTGTCAGTTTAATTAAATGTTCAATAAAAAAAGTATCGTGCCTAGGGTTATTTTAATGAAACTCTTGCTGTAGATGTAGGCAATAGATCACAATGCAGGGCATCCCCGATTCCCCGCTGAGCTAAACTTTTTCACTTTCTCATCCATAACGCATCTCAAGTTGATGTGGGGTGTTCTGTTCAGCAGCTCACATCAGCAGGATTGGGCAATAGTGTGTGATTAGAATGCGCCCCCTCGAGCATCCCATTGGTTCCTGCATAAACGTCCCCCCCATCGAGCACGCCATCGTCATGCTTGTGTGACACTTTTGATATTCTGGATTTCTACTGATTGTCTTTGCGATTTAAAATGTGGGTCAAAGGGGATATCAAAATATTGTATGAGTTTTTCAGGGGCTAAGGACACTTTCTGCTGGTGTCCTAGCTAGCTAGCTACCTGTGTCGCTCCCTCCTGCTTTGTACCGGAGGCCTAGCTAGCTACTTGTGTCGCTCTCGCCTGCTTTGTACCGGAGGGCTAGCTAGCTACCTGTGTCGCTCCCTCCTGCTTTGTACCGGAGGCCTAGCTAGCTTTACAGCCTAGCACGAGTTTTCAGAGTAGCTTATTGTCTCGACATGATGTTGAATATATTCATGCCTAGATTAACAAACTCCAGGTTTCTGTAATAAGATTCAACTGAATTACGGGGCAGTTTGGAAACTATTCCCGTGTGAATTGTTCTCTGGAATAACGCACATGCTGGTGTAATATTTACATAACCAACGTAGTAATTCTAGTCACTTCCGAATAGGGTTGAAGAGGATAAACAGACCAGCATTACAGTAATGTACCTGCTCGCTCATGTATATGTACTGTACATGCATAAACACAAACACACCGATCAGTATTGGGCGCCGGCAGGCATGGCTCCTCAGCTAACAATACCTGAACACCCTCTTTCCCGCCTATCACCCCCCTCTTTTCTCCATGTCTGGTTGTCAACAGGCAGGTCTAATAATGGTTTCACCATGGACCATTTCCCCAGCATCTGTCTCAACTCACACATCAACTCGTCTGAAACCACAGCACATCCTCTACCACCTCCTCCTCTTTCCCCCCTCCTAGTTGTCTCACGCATACCTTCATACATTGCCTTCTCCTCCTTCTCCTCTCCCTCTCCTAGCCATCACAGCCACTGAGCGATTTCCTCTCATTGGGAGGCTCCTCAATGTCTCTCTCTCTGTGTCAAACGAGGCTCCTATTTAGGCTCATTAAATGTTTCCAAGAGAATAGGAAATCAATGGTCCATACCGGTGTGAGAGAACTTTTCAATTCATTTAATTTTCCCCTTTTTCTTTTTGCACATCTTTATTCTCTCGCTCTCTCGCTCTCTCTCTCTCTCTCATGATTTCTTTCTTTCTAAATTGCCCTTTCTGCTACATGACTGACATTGGGGGAAGAGAAGGAGAGGTGGAGATGGTTGCTTTCAGAAGAGATCTCCCTCTCCCATGTGACAGGCACCATGGAGTGGAGCTGTCCAGCGTCTCATAGAAGACTTTACCACTCTCCACACGATCACAAACAACGTCAACCGACTGTTCCAGCTCTGTTTTCAGAGTCTGTTGTTGTGTGTTCGGACGTAAACTAAGTTTGGGAGGAACGTGAGGGAGGAAATTCATGATAATGTTTTTGGAAGAGGTAGAGGCCTTTATCATTTCAGAAAACACTCCCACACCCTGGTTGTTTTCTCCAACAATTGTTTACAGACAGATTATTTCACTTAAAGCACTGTATCACAATTCCAGTGGGTCAGAAGTTTACATACACTAAGTTGACTGTGCCTTTAAAAAGCTTGGGAGATTCCAGAAAATGATCTCGTGCCTTTAGAAGCTTCTGATTGGCTAATTAACATAATTTGAGTCAATTGGAGGTGTACCTGTGCAAGTATTTCAAGGCCTACCTTCAAACTCAGTGCATCTTTGCTCGACATCATGGGAAAATCAGAAGAAATCAGCCAAGACCTCAAACAAATGTAGACTTCCATAAGTCTGGTTCATCCTTGGGTGCAATTTCCAAACACCTGAAGGTACCACGTTCATCTGTACAAACAATTGTACTCAAGTATAAACACCATGGGACCACGCAGCCGTCATACCGCTCAGGAAGGAGACGCATTCTGTCTCCTAGAGATGAACGTACTTAAGTGCGAAAAGTGCTAATCAACCCCAGAACAACAGCACAGGATCTTGTGAAGATGCTGGAGGAAACAGGCACAAAAGTATCTATATCCACAGTAAAACAAGTCCTATATGGACATAACCTAAAAGGCCACTCAGCAAAGATGAAGCCACTGCTCCAATACCGTCATAAAAAAAGCTAGACTACGGTTTGCAACTGCACATGGGGACAAATATTGTACTTTTTGGAGAAATGCCCTCTGGTCTGATGAAACAAAAATAGAACTGTTTGGCCATAATGACCATCGTTATGTTTGGAGGAAAAAGGGGGAGGCTTGCAAGCCGAAGAACACCATCCCAACCGTGAAGCACGGGGGTGGCAGCATCATGTTTTGGCAGTGCTTTGCTGCAGGAGGGACTGGTGCACTTCACAAAATAGATGGAAACATGAGGTAGGAAAATTACGTGGATATATTGAAGCAACATCTCCAGACATCACTCAGGAAGTTAAAGCTTGTTCGCAAGTGGGTCTTCCAAATGGACAATGACCCCAAGCATACTTCCAAAGTTGTGGCAAAATGGCTTAAGGACAACAAAGTCAAGGTTTTGGAGTGGCCATCACAAAGACCTGACTGCAATCCAATAGAAAATTTGTGGGCAGAACTGAAAAAGCATGTGTGAGCAAGGATGCCTACAAACCTGACTCAGTTACACCAGCTCTGTCAGGAGGAATGGGCCAAAATTCATCCAACTTATTGTGGGAAGCTTGTGCAAGGCTACCCAAAACATTTGACCCAAGTTAAACAGTTTAAAGGCAATGCTACCAAATACTAAGTGAGTGTATGTAAACTTCTGACCCACTGGGAATGTGATGAGATTAATCATTCTCTCTACTATTATTCTGACATTACACATTCTTAAAATACAGTGGTTATCCTAACTGACCTAAAACAGGGAATATTATTCGGATTAAATGCCAGGGATTGTGAAAAACTGAGTTTAAATGTATTTGTTTAAGATGTATGTAAACTCCTGACTTCAACTGTATATACAAACATATGTGGACACACTTTCAAATTTGTGGATTTGGCTATTTCTTTTCTTTTTAACTCTGTTTATTAAGTTTTACACACAAGACAAGACAAGACGAGACGAGACGAGACGAGACGAGATGAGACGAGACGAGGCGAAAAAAAATTGCTTTAAAGATACCATACTTTAGACAAGTTAAACACACCTGGCAGAAGGTTACAAAGGTTAAAGGGCAATCTATAGTATAGGGACAGAGCTACCACCTCACCATTGTTGCTGTAAACAATCAAGGGATAGGGGTGGAGAAATGCAACCACACAGACAGTCATGGCCACAGACTGACCATCCACTGGACCAAAAATAAAAAGTTTATAATGCTTTAAAATAAAAAAATGAATAATAATAATTTTATGTAGGCGTGAACAAAATGTTTAAATAAAAACTGGGTTAAACAAGCTCACATTTTAGTCTCTGACCGGGCAAGATGAACAAGGCATCCGCAGGTCACAATCAATAAGCACATCAACCTTAACTCCCCCCTCCCAGAAAAAGACACAAAGAAATGCTCATCCAACCCTTAAGTCACAGGGGGGTAAAATGCATACTTATTTTGGTATTAATAGGAATGCCATCAGAGGATGGACTGTTTAAAGTAAGACCGGAATGGAGCCCAAGCCTCATTAAACAGTTTGGGGTTCCCACGTGAATTTAATTGAATTTTTTCAAGTTTCAGAGAGCACAACACATCTCTCACCCAATATTTATAAGATGGGGGAGCTGCCATCTTCCAGTTCTGTAGTATTAGCCGTCTAGCTAAAAGAGTTGTATAAGCAACAGTGTCCGACTGGATTCTTGATAGGGGGTACCCATGGGCAGTACTCCAAAAAGGGCTGTAAGGGGAGACGGATCTATAACAGTGTCATATACAGTGGGGAGAACAAGTAGTGCATTTTATTGCATGACATAGGTACACTGCTCAAATAAATAAAGGGAACACTAAAATAACACATCCTAGATCTGAATGAATGAAATATTCTTATTAAATACTTTTTTTTTTACATAGTTGAATGTGCTGACAACAAAATCACACAAAAATTATCAATGGAAATCAAATTTATCAACCCATGGAGGTCTGGATTTGGAGTCACACTCAAAATTAAAGTGGAAAACCACACTACAGGCTGAACCAACTTTGATGTAATGTCCTTAAAACAAGTCAAAATGAGGCTCAGTAGTGTGTGTGGCCTCCACGTGCCTGTATGACCTCCCTACAATGCCTGGGCATGCTCCTGAAAAGGTGGGGGATGATCTCCTGAGGGATCTCCTCCCAGACCTGGACTAAAGCATCTGCCAACTCTTGGACAGTCTGTGGTGCAACGTGGCGTTGGTGGATGGAGCGAGACATGATGTCCCAGATGTGCTCAATTGGATTCAGGTCTGGGGAACGGGCGGGCCAGTCCATTGCATCAATGCCTTCCTCTTGCAGGAACTGCTGACACACTCCAGCCACATGAGGTCTAGCATTGTCTTGCATTAGCAGGAACCCAGGGCCAACCGCACCAGCATATGATCTCACAAGGGGTCTGAGGATCTCATCTCGGTACCTAATGGCAGTCAGGCTACCTCTGGCGAGCACATGGAGGGCTGTGCGGCCTCCAAAATAAATGCCACCCCAAACCATGACTGACCCACCGCCAAACTGGTCATGCTGGAGGATGTTGCAGGCAGCAGAACGTTCTCCACGGCGTCTCCAGACTCTGTCACGTCTGTCACATGTTCTCAGTGTGAACCTGCTTTCATCTGTGAAGAGCACGGGGCGCCAGTGGCGAATTTGCCAATCTTGGTGTTCTCTGGCAAATGCCAAACGTCCTGCACGTCGGGCCCTCATACCACCCTCATGGAGTCTGTTTCTGACCGTTTGAGCAGACTCATGCACATTTGTGGCCTGCTGGAGATCATTTTGCAGGGCTCTGGCAGTGCTCCTCCTGCTCCTCCTTGCACAAAGGCGGAGGTAGCGGTCCTGCTGCTGGGTTGTTGCCCTCCTACGGCCCCCTCCACGTCTCCTGATGTACTGGCCTGTCTCCTGGTAGCGCCTCCATGTTCTGGACACTACGCTGACAGACACAGCAAACCTTCTTGCCACAGCTCGCATTGATGTGCCATCCTGGATGAGCTGCACTACCTGAGCCACTTGTGTGGGTTGTAGGCTCCGTCTCATGCTACCACTAGAGTGAAAGCACCGCCAGCATTCAATAGTGACCAAAACATCAGCCAGGAAGCATAGGAACTGAGAAGTGGTCTGTGGTCACCACCTGCAGAACCACTCCTTTATTGGGGGTGTCTTGCTAATTGCCTATAATTTCCACCTGTTGTCTATTCCATTTGCACAACAGCATGTGAAATTTATTGTCAATCAGTGTTGCTTCCTAAGTGGACAGTTTGATTTCACAGAAGTGTGAATGACTTGGAGTTACATTGTGTTGTTTAAGTGTTCCCTTTATTTTTTTGAGCAGTGTATTTGATCACCTCCCAACCAGTAAGAATTCCGGCTCGCATAGACCTGTTCGTTTTTCTTTAAGAAGCCCTCCTGTTCTCTACTCATTACCTGTATACCTGTTTGAACTTGTTACCTGTATAAAAGACACCTGTTCACACACTCAATCAAACAGACTCCAAACTCTTCACAATGGCCAAGACCAGAAAGGGTGTAGGGACATCAGGGACACAATTGTAGACCTGCACAAGGCTGGGATGGGCTACAGGACAATAGGCAGGCAGCTCGGTGAGAAGGCAACAACTGTTGGCGCAATTATTAGAAAATGGAAGACGTTCAAGATGACGGTCAATCACCCTCGGTCTGGGGCTCCATGCAAGATCTCACCTCGTGGGGCATCAATGATCATGAGGGAGGTGAGGGATCAGCCCAGAACTACACGGCATGACCTGGTCAATGACCTGAAGAGAGCTGGGACCACAGTCTCAAAGAAAACCATTAGTAACACACTACTCCGTCATGGATTAAAATCCTGCAGCGCACACAAGGTCCCCCTGGTTAAGCCAGCTCATGACCAGGCCCGTCTGACGTTTGCCAATGAGCATCTGGATGATCCAGAGGAGGAATGGGAGAAGATCATGTGGTCTGATGAGACAAAAATATAGCTTTTTGATCTAAACTCCACTCGCTGTGTTTGGAGGAAGAAGAAGGATGAGTACAACCTCAAGAACACCATCCCAACCGTGACGCGTGAAGGTGGAAACATCATTCTTTGGGATGCTTTTCTGCAAAGGGGACAGGACGACTGCACCGTATTGAGGGGAGGATGGATGGGGCCATGTATCGCGAGATCTTGGCCAACAACCTCCTTCCCTCAGTAAGAGCATTAAATATGGGTCGTGGCTGGGTCTTCCAGCATGACAACGACCCGAAACACACAGCCAGGGCAACTAAGGAGTGGCACCGTAAGAAGCATCTCAAGGTACTGGAGTGGCCTAGCCAGTCTCCATACCTGAACCCAATAGAAAATCTTTGGAGGGAGCTGAAAGTCTGTATTACCCAGCGACAGCCCCGAAACCTGAAGGATCTGGAGAAGGTCTGTATGGAGGAGTGGGCCAAAATCCCTGCTGCAGTGTGTGCAAACCTGGTCAAGAACTACAGGAAACGTATGATCTCTGTAATTGCAAACAAAGGTTTCTGTACCAAATATTAAGTTCTGCTTTTCTGATGTTTCAAATACTTATGTCATGCAATAACATGCAAATGAATTACTTAAAAATCATACAATGTGATTTTCATTGAAAGATGGAGGAAATAAGATGTTCTGATTGGGCCTGATAGAGAAAAGCATCGGAGGCTAAAGGCTAAACGGAACTGATTCCAAATTTTAAGAGACTGCTTTAAAATTGGGTTGACACACCTTTTGCCTAGGGACACTGGGAGAGACGAGCACAACACAGAAGGAACTGCAGCAGGTTTACACGATTCAGACTCCATCTGGACCCAGAGTGGTCTAGGGCCAGTAGGATCAGTCTGCAGCCAGTACAGAAGGGTTCTGAAATTTGCAGCCCAATAGTATGTCTGAAAATTTGGTAGAGCTAAACCCCCCAATGACTTAGGCTTCTGTAAATGTTTTCTACCAATCTGTGGTACCTTGCCATCCAAAATAAAATGCATGAATGTTTGATCCAGTGAAATAAAAAAGATTTTGGAATAAAAGTGGGTAAACATTGAAATAAATATAAACATTTGGGCAACACACTCATTTTAATGACTAATCCTTCCGATAACAGAAAGAGGTAGCAAATTCCAATAAGACAAGTTTTCCTGAAACAAATTTGAATATTTCCTTGTCACTTTAACTCCCAAGTAGGTGAATTGATCCCGGACAATCCTAAACTGAGAACTTGTAAAAGAGCACTTTATAGCAGCCTTGTTTACAGGGAAAAGCTCACTCTTGCCTAGATTCAGCTTGTACCCTGAGATTGATCCAAAAGTTTTAAGAACAGATAAGGCACGTGGCAATGAGGTATCAGGGTTAGAGGTAAACAAAAGGAGGTTGTCAGCATATAGCGAGACTTTCTGCTTTAAGCCCATCCTGATTATTCCTTGAATGGCATCATTAGAGCATAGTGCAATGGCGAGAGGCTCGATTGCCAAAGCAAACAACAAGGGAGAGAGTGGACAACCCTGTCTGGATCCGCAGTGCAAGGGAAAATAGTCAGAGGACAAGTTGTTAGTCCGTACCGAAGCCATGGGGGAAAAATAAATCTTAATCTTTATCCACGCAATGAATTTGGGGCCAAAGCCAAATCTATAAAGGGCAGCTGTTAGATAATCCCACTGAACGCGGTCAAACGCTTTTTCCGCATCAAGTGAGACCACCACCTCCGGGAAGTACAGTATATTCATAAGGCGCCTAATATTGAAAAACAAATGCCTATTTCTCACAAAGCCAGTCTGGTCAGAGTGTATTACTTGGTGCAGCGAGCCTTCCATACGGATGGCTAAAAGCTTGGCTAGGATTTTGTAATCACAGTTTAAAAGCGAGATTGGGCGATAGGATCCACATTCCAGGGGGTCTTTGTTTTGCTTTAATAGTAGTGAAATTGAAGCCTGATAAAGACTAGGCGGTAGCTTAAGGCACTCTGCAAATAGTGGAGACAAGAATGGGCAAAGCAGACCAGAATACGTCCTATAAAATTCAGTTGGAAAACCGTCTGGACCTGGTGATTTACCCCTTTTCATTGCGGACACTGCTGTTGCAATCTCCTCAGGTGTAAATTCTTCTTCTAGACAGTCATGGGAGTCCGTATCAATAAGCATATTCAAGCCATGAAAGAAGGAATCAATCAGCAAAGGGTCTTGAGGGGATTCAGAGGTGTATAGCGCAGAGTAAAATTGTTTGAATTGATCATTGATCTCTTTATGTATAACTGTGGTGGCACCAGGGGTCCTTATTTGTGGGATTAAACATGAGGCCTCAGATTTACGGATCTGATGTGCAAGGAGTTTACTGGCCTTGTCGCCTTGTTCATACACTCTGTATTGAGCTTACAAGAGTAACTGTTCAGCTTGCCTGGTAGAAAGCTCATCAAATTCAGATTGTAGTAGTTGGCGCTCTTTATGCAGATCAGAGGAAGGATCCGTAGCATGCTTCTCATCCAATGTGGCAATGGACTCGCTCAGGTCCCGAAGTCGCTGAGAGCGAACTCTGTTTTGGTTGGCTGTATAAGAAATAATTTGGCCACGTAGGTAGGCTTTGAGAGACTCCCATATGGTAGAGCAGGACATACCTGGTGTTGAATTAGTTTCTAGGAATAAGGTGATTTCAGAATAAATTTAATTGACAGACTCCTTATATGTGAGTAAAATGGGGTTAAGACGCCATCGCCATTGATAACACATAGGGGGTCACTGGGGAAACTGTAGGTCAAGCACTAATGGTGAATGGTCAGAAATAACAATACTCTCGTAAGTACACTGCCGAAGGTTAGGCAGAAGTTTTTTGTCCAAAAAGAAGTAATCAAATCCGGGAGTATGTTTGATGAACATGAGAATAAAATAAATACTGTCTATCTGTAGGATGTAGGAAACGCCAGGCCTCAAACATAGCATATTTCTGAAGAAAGGATTGAATAAGTAGGGCACATTTAGATGGGCCTGTAGTTGTTCGTGAGGACTTGTCAAGAACTGGGGACATTTTACAGTTGAAATCCAACCCTAAAATCAACAAATGAGAATCTAAATTGGGTATAGCAGACAAAAGGGAATAAATGAAACTTGTGTCATCCCAATTGGGAGCATAAACACTAGCCAAAACAAGAGGGGTAGAAAACCGTTTACCGGTTACTATGACATATTGTCCCTTAGGATCAGCAATAACCTCAGAAGCTACAAAGGGAGTAGCTTTATCAACCAAAATGGCAGCACCTCTTGATTTACTATGAAAGTTAGAGTAGAACACTTAACTGACCCAGTCCTTACGCATCCTAAAATGCTCAAAAGTCCTCAAGTGAGTCTCTTGTAGAAATGCAACATTTGCTTTCAAACCCTTTAAGTGTGTCAACACCCTCTTACGCTTCACTGGGTTATTAACCCCTTTGATGTTCCACAAAATGTACTCGATCGCATTATTCCGTACCCTCTGGGCATTCCCGTTATACAACCCTGTCATTAGAGCATAGAATGGAAAAGCAATGAGCCCCCAAAAACCCCAGAATAACTTGTCTAAGAGTAATAATGTACGGTGGTAGATGTTTGGAAAAAGTACAAAAAAAAACTAAGACAGAATGACAACATTATAACTGAACAATTCAACCTACCCCCACCCCCTCCCCCCATCCCAGACAGTACCTCCCCAAACAAGGTACAGTGCCTTGCGAAAGTATTCGGACCTGTTGAACTTTGCGACCTTTTGCCACATTTCAGGCTTCAAACATAAAGATATAAAACTGTATTTTTTTGTGAAGAATCAAAAACAAGTGGGACACAATCATGAAGTGGAACGACATTTATTGGATATTTCAAACTTTTTTAACAAATCAAAAACTGAAAAATTGGGCGTGCAAAATTATTCAGCCCCCTTAGTTAATACTTTGTAGCGCCACGTTTTGCTGCGATTACAGCTGTAAGTCGCTTGGGGTATGTCTCTATCAGTTTTGCACATCGAGAGACTGACATTTTTTCCCATTCCTCCTTGCAAAACAGCTCGAGCTCAGTGAGGTTGGATGGAGAGCATTTGTGAACAGCAGTTTTCAGTTCTTTCCACAGATTCTCGATTGGATTCAGGTCTGGACTTTGACTTGGCCATTCTAACACCTGGATATGTTTATTTTTGAACCATTCCATTGTAGATTTTGCTTTATGTTTTGGATCATTGTCTTGTTGGAAGACAAATCTCCGTCCCAGTCTCAGGTCTTTTGCAGACTCCATCAGGTTTTCTTCCAGATTGGTCCTGTATTTGGCTCCATCCATCTTCCCATCAATTTTAACCATCTTCCCTGTCCCTGCTGAAGAAAAGCAGGCCCAAACCATGATGCTGCCACCACCATGTTTGACAGTGGGGATGATGTGTTCAGGGTGATGAGCTGTGTTGCTTTTACGCCAAACATAACGTTTTGCATTGTTGCCAAAAAGTTCAATTTTGGTTTCATCTGACCAGAGCACCTTCTTCCACATGTTTGGTGTGTCTCCCAGGTGGCTTGTGGCAAACTTTAAACAACACTTTTTATGGATATCTTTAAGAAATGTCTTTCTTCTTGCCACTCTTCCATAAAGGCCAGATTTGTGCAATATACGACTGATTGTTGTCCTATGGACAGAGTCTCCCACCTCAGCTGTAGATCTCTGCAGTTCATCCAGAGTGATCATTGGCCTCTTGGCTGCATCTCTGATCAGTCTTCTCCTTGTATGAGCTGAAAGTTTAGAGGGACGGCCAGGTCTTGGTAGATTTGCAGTGGTCTGATACTCCTTCCATTTCAATATTATCGCTTGCACAGTGCTCCTTGGGATGTTTAAAGCTTGGGAAATCTTTTTGTATCCAAATCCGGCTTTAAACTTCTTCACAACAGTATCTCGGACCTGCCTGGTGTGTTCCTTGTTCTTCATGATGCTCTCTGCGCTTTTAACGGACCTCTGAGACTATCACAGTGCAGGTGCATTTATACGGAGACTTGATTACACACAGGTGGATTGTATTTATCATCATTAGTCATTTAGGTCAACATTGGATAATTCAGAGATCCTCACTGAACTTCTGGAGAGAGTTTGCTGCACTGAAAGTAAAGGGGCTGAATAATTTTGCACGCCCAATTTTTCAGTTTTTGATTTGTTAAAAAAGTTTGAAATATCCAATAAATGTCGTTCCACTTCATGATTGTGTCCCACTTGTTTTTGATTCTTCACAAAAAAATACAGTTTTATATCTTTATGTTTGAAGCCTGAAATGTGGCAAAAGGTCGCAAAGTTCAAGGGGGCCGAATACTTTCGCAAGGCACTGTACAAGCCTAAATAGAACATGTTCTCTTAGCACAGTTTGTCTGTGAGAGTGCGATCTTAAACCTAAACACACAGTCCCGCTCTTTAAAGTCGCGTTTTGTTAGTGGATCAAATAGCAAAAGAGATTTTTTACAATATTTTTGTATAAAAAAATAAAAGTGAATCCCTTGTACAAACGAAATTACAAAAGCACCACTTGTATATAATTTATATTCCCAGTCTTATAAGAGGCATTGAGAGAGAAAATAAATAAAAGTGTTTAAAGGCTTTCAACCAAAAACGTAATTTGAAGTAAGGAGATCGTAGTAAGACAATAAAAAAATAGAAAATAATAATTATAATAGTTGTCTAGTTTACGCTGAGACCGCTTACAACCAAGACCAAAAAACTATGTGTGCGCAACGTTGAACGTTTGCTGGGCATAAATGACGCTCAAAACTTTTAAAATTGAAGTGGAGACCCCCAAAAACGTGTAGCCTCAGGAAACATTTACTGCTAACTGGGTCAATGCAAACGGATGCAGTAAACAAATAACCAAAAATATTTTGAGTCACTGAGACACTATGTAAACAAACTGAATAGGTGAACGAGACAGCCTAGAAACACAGGAGTTAAGTAAAAGCTTAATACAATGAAATTAAAATGACTGAATGCTTGTAAGGCAAGCACACTAGATGATCAAAACATTAGATCACATCAAATAAGCCTGAATGGGTCGCCAACTCCCCAACTATACTAGACTAGCATGTTATAACTAAACATAATTGTACCACAGGTGGGTTACTTACTATCCGTTCGCAAGCAACAGTTGCTGAACTGTGAGCAAGGTCAAGACTTCTTGATGTGACGTTGAATGTGAGCCATAGCCTCATCCGGAGACTCAAATGTGTAGTCTTTACCATCATGAGAGAGCCATAAACAGGCCGGGAATCGCAGTCCATACTTCACACCTGGATGGTCCCGAAGTAGTCTTTTGGCCTGTCCGAAAGCTGCGCGCTGCCTGGAAACAGTGGGGGCGTAGTCCTGGTAGATGGAGAAGCTCTGTCCTTGAAAGCTCAGAGTGGTATTGCGGGCTCGTCGGAGAATCTCCATCTTCTCATGGAAAATGTGCACTTGAAGAATTATGTCACAGGGCTTTTTCCCGTCCCGGGGCTTTGGGCGCAGCGACCGGTGGGCACGATCAATCAGGGGCTTTTCATCTAAGGCAAGAACATCCTTCAGCAGCCCAGAAACTAAATCCGTGGCGCGAGGCATTTCCGCTGACTCTGGGACCGATACAGAGAATCCCTCTAAACTCACACAGCTCTCCTTCACCTTTTTCAAATCCGCAGCTAGTCGTTTCACGTCAGCCCCCAGGGATGTAGTTAAGTCGGAGACATTGGTAGCGGAGGTCTCCAGTGCTGCAATTGTTGTAGTGTGTGACGCTGTTGTTGTTTTGAGTGATGTGATTGCTGGCACCGTCTCGTTCCGCAGGATGGTTAGATCTGCTTTTAAAGTATCAGAAACCTCAATTGTAGCAATCGTAGCAACCACCTCCGTTTTCATTTCAACTATCTCAGAGCGTAGTAGTTTGATGGCCTTGAATGTTCATTTCAGCGCCGCCAGGCCAAGCCGCATCCCCGGGTAAAGTGTGAGTCCCCGGGCCCTCAGACTCAGGAGAGGGCGGTGATGAGAGTTGGTCTTGTTTTCTAAAAGTCATGCTTTTGGCCTTATGTTTCGTCGACATGCTGACATTCAGAAGCAAAGTAGTCTTGGTTTTTACAGAAAGGGATCACCAAACTAATATTTGAAAATAAATACGGTTCTGCTGCAAAATTCACATAAACTTTAAGAATACCACGGGAGCAAACGGAAAACACCTCAGTTGCACATGGCATCCCTCCAATCCCCTTTGAACCTGGATTTGGCTATTTCAACCACACCCATTGCTGACAGGTGTATAAAATCGAGCACACAACCATGAAATCTCCATAGACAAACATTGGGCAGTGGAATGGCCTTACTGAAGAGCTCAGTGGCTTTCAACGTGGCACCATCATAGGACGTGCCAACAAGTCAGTTTGTCAAATTTCTGCCCTGGTAGCGCTGCCCCTCTCAACTGTACGTGCTGTTTGTGAAGTGGAAACATTTAGGAGCAACAACAGCTCAGCCGGGATGTGGTAGGCCACACAAGCTCACAAAACGAGACCACTGCGTGCTGAACAGTCACTACCGAGTTCCAAACTGCCTCTAGAAGCAACGTCAACACGCCAGCACAAGAACTGTTCGTTGGGAGTTTCATGAAATGGGTTTTCATGGCCCAGCAGCCGCATAAAAGTCTAAGATCACCATGTGCAATGCCAAGCGTCACCTGGAGTGGTGTAAAGCTTGCCTGTATTGGATTCTGGAGCAGTGGAAATGCATTCTCTGGAGTGATGCTACCTGCCTGAAATGCATAGTGCCAACTGTAACGTTTGGTGGAGGAGGAATAATGGTCTGTGGCTGTTTTTTATGTTTTTTTTTTAGGCCCCTTAGTTCCAGTACAGGGAAATCTTAATGCCACAGCATACAATTCTAGATGATTCTGGGCTTCCAACTTTGTGGCAACAGTTTGGGGAAGGCCCTTTCCTGTTTCATCATGACAATGCCCCCGTGCACAAAGCGAGAGATCGGTGTGGAAGAACTTGTCTGGCCTGCACAGAGCCCTGACGTCAACCTTTGGGATGAATTGGAACGCCGCCTGCAAGTCAGGCCTAATCGCCCAACATCAGTGCCCGACCTCACTAATGTTCTTGTGGCTGAATGGAAGCAAATCCCAGCAGCAATGTTCCAACATCTTGTGGAAAGCCTTACCAGACGAGTGGAGGCTGTTATAGCAGCAAAGGGGGTACCAACATATTAATGCCCATGATCGATTGATCTATCTTTCTGTCTATATATCTCCCTCTCTATCGATATCCCTCTCTATCTTCCTCCCATCTGCCCTCTCTGTCTCTTAATTGTCAGAGGTTGAATTATGCAGTGCTGTGTGTGTCAGTCTGTGTGTAGAGCAAATCAAAACCAGAAACACAACTACACCACAGACCAGGGTACAGCCAACACAATTTTCTGTGTTGCTTGTGTGTGATTGGCTGTCTTACTGCTGTCCCAAACCAGGCCCTTTTTTCGCTCTCTCTCAATAAACATAAATATGGGTTGTATTTACAATGGTGTTTGTTCTTCACTGGTTGCCCTTTTGTGGCAACAGGTCACAAATTGTTCTGCTGTGATGGCACACTGTAGTATTTCACCCAGTAGATATGGGAGTTTATCAAAATTGGGTTTGTTTTCTAATTCTTTGTGGATCTGTGTAATCTGAGGGAAATATGTGTCTCTAATATGGTCATACATTTGGCAGGAGGTTAGGGAGTGCATCTCAGTTTCCACCTCATTTTGTGGGCAGTGTGCACATAGCCTGTCTTCTCTTAAGAGCCAGGTCTGCCTATGGCGGCCTTTCTCAATTGCAAGACTATGCTCACTGAGTTTTAAACATAGTCAAAGCTTTCCTTAAGTTTGGGTCAGTCACAGTGGTCAGGTATTCTGCCACTGTGTACTCTCTGTTTAGGGCCAAATAGCATTCTAGTTTGCTCTGTTTTTTTGTTAATTCTTTCCAATGTGTCAAGTACTTATCTTTTTGTTTTCTCCTGATTTGGTTGGTTCTAATTGTTGCTGTCCTAGGGCTCTATGGGGTCATTTTGTGTTTGTGAACAGAGCCCCAGGACCAGCTTAGGTAGGGGACTCTTCTCCAGGTTCATCTCTCTGTAGGTGATGGCTTTGTTATGAAAGTTTTGGGAATTGTTTCCTTTTAGGTGGTTGTAGAATTTAACGGCTCTTTTCCGGATTTTGATCATTACCGGGTTGTACACGGAGGATATTTTTTCAGAATTCTGCATGCAGTCTCAATTTGGTGTTTGTCCCATTTTGTGAATTCTTGGTTGGTGAGCGGACCCCAGACCTCACAACCATAGAGGGCAATGTGTTCTATAAAAGATTCAAGTATTTTTTAGCCAGGTACGTCAAATTTTATGTTCCTTTTGATGGCATAGAATGCCCTTCTTGCCTTGTCTCTCAGATCATTCACAGCTTTGTGGAAGTTACCTGTGGCGCTGATGCTTAGGCCGAGGTATGTATCGTTTTTTGTGCGCTCAAGTGCAACGGTGTCTAGATGGAATTTGTATTTGTGGTCTGACATAATCTGTGCAGAAGATCTAGGTGCTGTAGGCCCTCCTTGGTTGGTGACAGAAGCACCAGATCATCAGCGAACAGTAGACATTTGATTTGAGACTTCAAATAGGATCTCTCTCTCTAAAGGCTTTTTTTGGCATGGGTGACATGATTATATTGCCAAAGCAAATGAAATAGATGAACTAAGTGGAAAAAAAACAATACAAAATGAACAGTAAACATTACACTTACAAAAGCTCCAGAAGAATAAAGGTTTTTCTAATGTCATATTCTGGCTATATACAGTGTTGTAACAATGTGCAAATCGCTCACTCACACACAAACACACACTGTTTCCTGAAAATCTTCTTTACAGTGTCTTTGGATAATTTCAATCATTTTGAAGTTAACAGCAGGTATTTTACAAATCTACAGTCTGTGACTCCTACTCCACGCCAGCCCCTTCCCAGCCAACCAACCCCAATACGCCAGCCCCAGCAAGCCCCTTCCCAGCCCCAACCCCACTACGCCAGCCCCAACCTACCCCAGCCAGCCCCTTCCCAGACGCAACCCCACTACCCCAGACGCAACCCCACTACCCCAGCCTCAACCCCAGCCTCAACCCCACTACCCCAGCCTCAACCCCTGTCTCTGGGTTTATAGTGAAGAATAATGGCTGTGGTAGGTTGCAACTGCTCAGCGGAGTCATGTAAGAGCCCTATCAGAGGAGTTATCTAAGAGCCTCAGTGGCCTGTAATGAATGGTTCTGAGCTCTGTGACTCACAGATCAATAAGCCACTAGCACAGCCTCCTCCCCCCTCACCTATGTTTGAGAACTTTCCCTCCATCCATGGCTCAAATGGCCATTGATCTTTTACCCATGGCTTGTTTTAAATAAAAGCAGTATTTCTTCTCCACCCAAGCATGCCCGGGCTCTGACAGCAGTGATTGCTACGGTCGCGAGCGATGCACAGACGCTACTTTAGACTGATCGAAGTGCGTAATCTGAGAGGAGGTGAGAGAAACCGCTACCCCCATTCCACCGTGGACAGAGAGTGCTACCGAGGTTAACATCACAAGTTGACATAAGGCGGTCTCGTCTCATGTCGATACACACACTACACAACAAACACATACACACACAATACAAACACATACACTCCCTCCTCCACACAAACTACAAACACATACACCCCCCACACACACACCCCCACACAATACAAACACATACACCCTCCCCCCACACACACACAATACAAACACATGCACACACACACCCCCACACAATACAAACACATACACCCCCTCCCCCACACAAACTACACACACACACACACACACACACACACACACACACACACACCCCCCCACACACAATACAAACACATACACCCCCACACAATACAAACACACACACCCCCTCCCCCACACAAACTACACACACACACACACCCCCCCCCCCACACACAATACAAACACATACACCCCCACACAATACAAACACATACACCCCCTCCCCCACACACAAACTACACACACACACACACACACACACACACACACAATACAAACCCATACACCACCTCCCCCACACACAAACTACACACACACACACACAATACAAACACATACACCCCCCCCCCCCCCCTCCCACACACAAACTACACACACACAATACAAACATCTGTGCAATCAGGGCTCATTGAATGTAACCTGTCTCAGAGCTCTTCAAATGGTCCTGCCCCTTTGAATTCTGCAATTCAAATGGGTCTTTTCCTTTTTACCTTTTGCATTTTGTTTTGCATACAATTATGCATCCTAACTCTCCCTAGACCACCAAAGCAACACAGTACATTGTGTTTGCTGTACCCCGGGTGGGCTGTATAGTCGGTGGTGTGTTTCTGGTTTTGATCTGCTCTACAACACATACCTCAGCTCTGCGGGGGATGGAGTGATTTAGGATTAAAAAAGAACAGAGTAGAAATCTCACTTCTCACGCACCAGTCAGTCTTCCTCTTCCCTTCTTCCCCCCGTCTCTAGTGAGGTGTGTGTGTGTGGGGGGGGGGGGGGGGGGGTCAGAGGGCTGCTTCTTTGTATGTTAATTGTGTGGCTGGCGGCCACCACCACACCACCTGTTGCTGTCAGTAAGGCAGCCAGGCAGTGGGAGGGAGAGAGAGTCTATGCCCCCTGGTAGCCCCTGCTGGGAGTCTAACCCCACTGGGGATGGGAGAGACAGAGAGAGGCTGGTGGGTGTGTGTTTATTCGTGTCTGAGGGGTGTGTGTGTGGGTCTGGTGTGGCCCATGTGTGTTGACAGTGAGCTCTCCCTTCTGCCCACCCTGCACTGAGCCAGGGTGCTTAATGAAGCTGGGGTCAGTGGCATGTGTGCGGCTAATTGGCCATGTTTGCCCAAGGCTCTGGCTGCCTGTGAGTGAAGTGTCCAGCGAGGGCCCAGTTTGCTGCAGCACCCTTTACTCTGTTCCGCTCCAGAGGACAGCACCTCTCCTCTGTCTGCCTGCCTCTCTTTAGTGAGCTCAGCTCAGAGACTTAGAAGCCCACCCTATTTTCTCTCTCTCATTACCTCTTACTCTCTCATTACCTCTTACTTTCACAAAATGTGTCACTAGCTTCAGTATGCCTTATTAGTGAACTCTGTCTATACGTCTCTCTCACACACGTCCCTTTATGTTCACTCTTTCACCCTTTATTTCTCTCCTTCCTCTCATTCCTTAGACTTTTTCACTTTCTTGCTCAAATTACCCATCACATTCTCTCTTCCCCCTCACTTGCTACGGTGCGATTTGGGCAATTTTCCATGGTCCTGCTGGACAGTGTCCAGGACAAACCAACTTCCAGCAGAGAGGGAGGGAGGGAGGGATGGAGAGAGGGGGATACATAGAAGATAGGGGGTGCTATAATTAGCTGAGCCTCCTCTCGCTCCTCGTTAAGGCAGTAATGGCTCCCATTGTTTGTCTGATAACCAGCGACATAGAGCTGAGGATACAGCCTCAGGGGATGGTAGAGCAAAATGGGCCACCATCTACGGTCCTAGACTGTTGTACCTGGGATACAGTGGTTGGATACACAATGAGCGGCATTTCTCTCATGGGAACTGTGAGAAGCGTATTGTGATAAAATAGGGCGGCAGGGGAGCCTAGTGGTTAGAGAGTTGGACTAGTAACCAAAAGGTTGCAAGTTCAAATCCCGAACTGACAAGGTACAAATCTGTCGTTCTGCCCCTGAACAGGCAGTTAACCCACTGTTCCTAGGTCGTCATTGAAAATAAGAATTTGTTCTTAACTGACTTGCCTAGTTAAATAAAGGTAAAATAAAATGTAAACATAACGGAAAAATAACAGAATAACGGTCTAATTATCAATCCTATCCTGTTGTCAGCCGAATCACGGTCTAATTATCAGTCCTATCCTGTTGTCAGCCGAATCACGGTCTAATTATCAGTCCTATCCTGTTGTCAGCCGAATCACGGTCTAATTATCAATCTTATCCTGTTGTCAGCCGAATCACGGTCTAATTATCAATCCTATCCTGTTGTCAGCCGAATCACGGTCTAATTATCAATCCTACCCTGTTGTCAGCCGAATCACGGTCTAATTATCAATCCTATCCTGTTGTCAGCCGAATCACGGTCTAATTATCAATCCTATCCTGTTGTCAGCCGAATCACGTTCTAATTATCAATCCTATCCTGTTGTCAGCCGAATCACGTTCTAATTATCAATCCTATCCTGTTGTCAGCCGAATCACGGTCTAATTATCAATCCTATCCTGTTGTCAGCCGAATCACGTTCTAATTATCAATCCTATCCTGTTGTCAGCCAAATAACGGTCTAATTAGGCTGACAACTCTTGGCCAGCAGTCGGAAAAGAGGTATCAGTTAAATGTAAACTGTAATCTCGTCTAACCAATAAAACGTTCTCTAATGAATGATTCACTGTTTTATAGCCAATCAAACTGTATTTGTCACATGCACCGAATACACCGAATTACCGTGAAATGCTTACTCACAAGCCCTTAAAACCTGTTGATGCGAGGAGTTCCTCTAGAGGAACACCTCCCCCCCCCGTTCAGCTCAAACCGTGGCGCATGGAACGCAAAAATATTCTTAGAAATATTTAACCTCCACACATTAACAAGTCCAATAGCTCAAATGAAAGATAAACACCTTGTTCATCTACCCAGCATGTCAGATTTGTTAAATGTTTTACGGCGAAAACACACCACATATTTATATTAGACCACCACCGAAACCAAGACAAGCGGCAGCCATTTTGTCCCAGAAAATATAAAATTATAAAAGCAGGATTAAAAAATAAATCGCTCACTAACCTTTTGAAAATCTTCATCAGATGACAGTAATAGGACATGTTACACAGTACATTTTTTTTTTTCAATAATATGCCATATATATCCATAAATGTCCATTTACAATGTGCTCATGTTCAGAAATTACTCAAAAATGCCCGCAGGAAATCTAGGTAGCTCGGCAAGATAACGTAAATAGACATCATAAACTTTGGCTAAATATACATGTTCTACATATAGTTAGAAAGATACACTGCTTCTTTATGCAACCGCTTTGGTACATTTATTTTTAACGTTACAGAAATCGCACACTATTCAATATGCTGAGACTTCGCTCAGATATAAGCTACATTTCTCCGTAATGTTGGAGTCAACAGAAACACAGATTTAAGCATAAATATTCTCTTACCTTCGATGGTCTTCGTTCAGAATGTTCTGGAAGGGTTCATACTTACCCAATACATTGTTTGGTTTCAAGTCTTGCGTCTTTGTATTAGCTACAGCTAATAACATCAGCTGAAATGCACCCAAAATGTCCTCTGGTCCGGAAACGTTGCGCATCAAAACTTAAAAATTACATATTATATGTCGACTAAACAGGTCAAACTAAGTGCAGAAGCAAGCTTTATGATGTTTTTAACACACAAAACAAATTTCAATTCAACCGGGCATTGTTTGCTCTTCCCAGGAGTGCTGGAACAAAGGAATGGCTGTGACCAATTCGCACCCTAACGCACAGGTTTTTTTCTCGCGGCACTTACTCCAATCACTCCTATTGGGCCAATTCTCGCGATTTGAACGATTGAACGCTCCAAAGAAAGAGGACATCTAGTGGAAGAGATGGAAAGTGTCCCCAGATCCATAAGTGGTCGGGAAGGGTGGGGGGCGATGACGTCAAAGTTGCTCCAACTTTCATGGCCACAAAAACTAGTTTGGAAGAATGCATGCCCTGTGAGTTCTGCTATACTTACAGACATAATTCCAACGGTTTTAGAAGCTTTAGAGTGTTTTCTATCCAATAATAATTATTATATGCATATATTAGCAATTTTTGACAATTTTTTTTTCAGTTTACTAGGGGTACCCAATTTCTCCAAAGGGGGCGTAAATCTGCCATGCCCTCAAAGACCCTTAACCAACAATGCAGTAAAATAAATAGAGTTGAGAAAGTTTACAGCCAATAGAATGTTATATATATGGGGGATACAACCTTCCCAGCTCTACAGATTTTGCTGTGAAGAGACAGTCATTTGATTATTTATTTTGGTACTGTCCATATGTAGCTTGTTTTTGGTCACATGTCCAGGAATGGCTGAAGAATTGCAACATTTACCTGGAGCTAACGCTGCAGATAGCAATACATGGGGATCTGAAAAGTCATAGTCAATCGATCAATGATATAATAATACTTTTAGCAAAAATGTTTCTTTAACTTACAATCTGTAGAAACAATGAGAATAGAAAGGTTCAGAGCTTTTGTGAAACATCACAGCACAGTTCAAAAATATTTGGCAAAAATAAATCCAATACGGATGGAGTTGAATGCAGCCGAAGGGTTGGATTAAAAAGATAAATGTAAAAAATACTGTGTCTGTAAAAAGTATATAGGTTCGTAACTTTTGTGAAACAGCACAGTAAAAAATGTATGGCAAAATAAATCAAACTGTATGGAAGGGTAGAGGAAGGACAGTACTAAAAACAAAGTATATAACGAAATATAACTTGTCAAATAGATTGTCTCTAAAATGTATATAGTGTGTTGTAAGTTGGAAAGGGAAGCCTAAGTGGTGGTGTTCATTAGTTTACTCCAATTTGGGTAGGGGTGGTAGGGTTAGCAGAAAATAATAAAAGGAAAATATATACAAAATAAAAAAAGTATGTATAGTATACTCATTCCATGGTTTTTCTTTGTACTACTTTCTACATTGTAGAATAATAGTGAAGACATCAAAACCATGAAAGAACATATGCAGACATATCAAATAAAAAATGTAATAAATTGTTTATTTCTCATACATACATATAAATGTGTATATATGTACACAACCGGTCAAATGTTTTAGAACACCTAATCATTCAAGGGTTTTTCTTTATTGTACTACTACTATTTTTTACTAAAAATAAAGAAACTATTTAATGAGTAGGTTTTTCCAAACCTTTGACTGGTACTAATATACAGTGGGGCAAAACAGTATTTAGTCAGCCACCAATAGTGCAAGTTCTCCCACTTAAGATGAGAGGCCTGTCATTTTCATCATAGGTACACTTCAACTATGACAGACAAAATGAGAAAGAAAAAATCCAGAAAATCACATTGTAGGATTTTTTAATTAATTGATTTGCAAATTATGGTGGAAAATAAGTATTTGGTCAATAGCAAAAGTTTATCTCAATACTTTGTTATATACCCTTTGTTGGCAATGACAGAGGTCAAACGTTTTCTGTAAGTCTTCACAACGTTTTCACACACTGCTGGTATTTTGGCCCATTCCTCCATGCAGATCTCCTCTAGAGCAGTGATGTTTTGAGGCTGTTGCTGGGCAACACGGACTTTTAACTCCCTCCAAAGATTTTCTATGGGGTTGAGATCTGGAGACTGGCTAGGCCACTCCAGGACCTTGAAATGCTTCTTACGAAGCCACTCCTTCGTTGCCCGAGCGGTGTGTTTGGGATCATTGTCATGCTGAACGACACAGCCACGTTTCATCTTCAATGCGCTTGCTGATGGAAGGATGTTTTCACTCAAAATCTCATGATACATGGCCCCATTCATTCTTTCCTTTACACGGATCAGTCGTCCTCGTCCCTTTGCAGAAAAACAGCCCCAAAGTATGATGTTTCCACCCCCATGCTTCACAGTAGGTATGTTGTTCTTTGGATGCAACTCAGCATTCTTTGTCCTCCAAACACGACGAGTTGAGTTTTTACCAAAAAGTTATATTTTGGTTTCATCTGACCATATGACATTCTCCCAATCTTCTTCTGGATCATCCAAATGCTCTCTAGCAAACTTCAGAGGGGCCTGGACATGTATTGGCTTAAGCAGGGGGACACGTCTGGCAATGCAGGATTTGAGTCTCTGGCGGCGTAGTGTGTTACTGATGGTAGGCATTGTTACTTTGGTCCCAGCTCTCTGCAGGTCATTCACTAGGTCCCCCCGTGTGGTTCTGGGATTTTTGCTTGTTCTTGTGATCGTTTTGACCCCACGGGGGGAGATCTTGTGTGGAGCCCCAGATCGAGGGAGATTATCAGTGGTCTTGTATGTCTTCCATTTCCTAATAATTGCTCCCACAGTTGATTTCTTCAAACCAAGCAGCTTACCTATTGCAGATTCAGTCTTCCCAGCCTGGTGCAGGTCTACAATTTTATTTTTGGTGTCCTTTGACAGCTCTTTGGTCTTGGCCATAGTGGATTTTGGAGTGTGACTGTTTGAGGTTGTGGACAGGTGTCTTTTATACTGATAACAAGTTCAAACAGGTGCCATTAATACAGGTAACGAGTGGAGGACAGAGGAGCCTCTTAAAGAAGAAGTTACAGGTCTGTGAGAGCCAGAAATCTTGCTTGTTTGTAGGTGACCAAATACTTATTTTCCACCTAAATTTGCAAATAAATTCATTAAAAATCCTACAATGTGATTTTCTGGATTTTTTTCTCTCATTTGTCTGTCATAGTTGAAGTGTACCTATGATGAAAAGTACAGGCCTCTCATCTTTTTAAGGGGGAGAACTTGCACAATTGGTGGCTGACTAAATACTTTTTTTGCCCCACTGTACATGCATACATACATGCATACACACACAGTTAAAGTTGGATGTTTACATACACCCTAGTCAAATACATTTAAACTCAGTTTTTCACAATTCCAAACATTTCATCCGAGTAAAAATTACCTGTCTTAGGTCAGTTAGGATCACCACTTTTATTTTTAGAATGTGAAATGTCAGAATAATAGTTGAGAGAATTATTTATTTCAGGTTTTATTTCTAACATCACATTCCCAGTGGGTCAGAAGTTTACATACACTCAAATAGTATTGGGTAGCATTGCCTTTAAATTGTTTAACTTGAGTCAAATGTTTCGGGTAACCTTCCACAAGCTTCCCACAATAGGTTGGGTAAATTTTGTCCCTTTCCTCCTGACAGAGCTGGTGTAACTGAGTCAGGTTTGTAGGCCTCCTTGCTCACATCGACTGTATCCTTATGTAATACATGTATCACTAGCCACTTTAAACTATGCCACTGTGTTTACATACTCATCTCATTTGTACATACTGTACTCGATACCATCTACTGTATCTTGCCTATGCTGCTCTGTACCATCACTCATTCATATATCCTTATGTACATATTCTTTATCCCCTTACACTGTGTACAAGACAGTAGTTTTGGAATTGTTAGTTAGATTACTTGTTATTACTGCATTGTCGGAACTAGAAGCACAAGCATTTCACTACACTCGCATTAACATCTGCTAACCATGTGTATGTGACAAATAAAATTTGATTTGATTTGATTTGATCACACAAACGTTTTCAGTTCTGCCCACACATTTTCTATAGGATTGAGGTAAGGGCTTTGTGATGGCCACTCCAATACCTTGACTTTGTTGTCCTTAACCTCTCTGGTACAAGGTCCCCACCTCGACAACAGCCAGTGAAATTGCAGTGCGCCAAATTCAAAACAACAGAAATCCCATAATTAAAATTCCTCAAACATACAAGTATTATACACCATTTTAAAGATACACTTCTTGTAAATCCAACCACAGTGTCTGATTTCAAAAAGGCTTTACTGCAAAAGCACATCATGCGATTATGTTACGTCGGCACCTAGTCACAGAAAACCAAACAGCCATTTTCCAGCCAAGGAGAGGGCTCACAAAAGTGAGAAATAGCGATTAAATTAATCACTAACCTTTGATCTTCATCAGATCGCACTCATAGGACTTAATGTTACCCAATACATGTATGTTTTGTTCGATAAAGTTCATATTTATATCCAAAAATCTCAGTTTACATTGGCGCGTTATGTTCAGAAATGCATTGTTTCAAACAAACATCCGGTGAAAGTGCAGAGAGCCACATCAAATTATAGAAATACTCATCATAAACATTGATAAATGATACAAGTGTTAAACATACAAATAAAGAAACGTCTCCTTAATGCAACCGCTGTGTCAGATAAATAAAAGAAAACTCAGAAATAGCATTCAAATTAATCACTTACCTTTGATGATCTTCATCTGGTGGCACTCCCAGGTCTCCATGTAAGACAATAAATGTTTGTTTGTTTTGTTCGATAATGTCCCTCTTTATGACCAAAAACCTCCTTTTTGTTTGCACGTTTTGTCCAGTAATTCGAATGCTCAAGGCGCAGGCGAAAAGTTTTTAAAAAGTACAATAAAAGTTAGTAGAAACATGCCAAGCGATGTTTAAGATCAATCCTCCGGTTGTTAATGTATTGTTAACGGACAAAAGCTTCATCAATAGAAAAAGAGAAACAAGAAAGGAACGTTCCCGATCAGGCGCATGGCTGATGTCTGGAAATTTCCACTGGCCACTGATTGAAAGTGCTGTATCTCCCTCATTTTTCAGAGTAAAAGCCTGAAACAATGCCTAAAAACTGGCCACATGTAGAAGAAGCCATAGAGCTCGTGAACTCGTGGATAGGCTTTCAATGGAAAAAAGCATTTCAAAATAATAGTACTTCCTGGTTGGATTATACTCTGGTTTTTGCCTGCCATATATGTTCTGTTATACTCACAGACATTATTTTAACAGTTTTGAGAACTTTAGTGTGTTTCCTATCCAAATCTACTAATTATATGCATATCCTATCTTCTGGCCTGAGTAGCAGGCAGTTTAATTTGGGCACGCTTTTCATCCAAAATTTCAAATTGTGCCCCTTCCCTAGTGAAGTTAAGCCATTTTGCCACAACTTTGGAAATATGCTTGGGGTCATTGTCCCTATGTGCGGTTGCAAACCATAGTCTGTTTTTTTTAATGGCGGTTTTGGAGCAGTGGCTTCTTCCTTGCTGAGCGGCCTTTCAGGTTATGTTGATAAAGGACTCGTTTTACTGTGGACATAGATACTTTTGTACCTGTTTCCTCCAGCATCTTCACAAGGTCCTCTGCTGTTGTTCTGGGCTTGATTTGCACTTTTCGCACCAAAGTACGTTCATCTCTAGGAGACAGAATACGTCTCCTTCCTGAGCGGTATGACGGCTGTGTGGTCCCATGGTGGTTATACTTGCGTACTATTGTTTGTATAGATGAATGTGGTACCTTCGGGCGTTTGTAAATTGCTCCCAAGGATGAGCCAGACTTGTGTAGGTCTACAATTTTCTTCTGAGGTCTTGGCTGATTTCTTTTGATTTTCCCACGATGCCAAGCAAAGAGGCATTGAGTTTGAAGGTTGGCCTTGAAATACATCCACAGGTACACCTCCAATTGACTCATATTATGTCAATTAGCCCAACAGAAGCTTCCAAAGCCATGCCATCATTTTCTGGAATTTCCCAAGCTGTTTAAAGGCACAGTCAACTTAGTGTATGTAAACTTCTGACCCAATGGGATTGTGATACACTGAATAAGTGAAATAATCTGTCTACACAATTGTTGGAAAAATTACTTGTCATGCACAAAGTAGATGTCCTAACTGACTTGCCAAAACCATAGTTTGTTAACAAGAAATTTGTGGAGTGGTTGAAAACAAGTTTTAATGAATCCAACCTAAGTGTATGTAAACCTCCGACTTCAACTGTGTGTGTGTGTATGTGTATGTATATATATATATATATATATATATATATACATACATACATACATACATACATACATACATACATACATACATACATACATACAGTGGAGAAAACAAGTATTTGATACACTGCCGATTTTGCAGGTTTTCCCACTTACAAAGCATGTAGAGGTCTGTAATTTTTTATCATAGATACACTTCAACTGTGAGAGATGGAATCTAAAACAAAAATCCAGAAAATCACATTGAATGATCTTTAAGTAATTAATTAGCATTTTTTTTGCATGACATAAGTATTTGGTACAGAAACCTTTGTTTGCAATTACAGAGATCATACGTTTCCTGTAGTTCTTGACCAGGTATGCAAACACAGCATCAGGGATTTTGGCCCACTCCTCCATACAGACCTTCTCCAGATCCTTCAGGTTTCGGGGCTGTCGCTGGGTAATACAGACTTTCAGCTCCCTCCAAAGATTTTCTATTGGGTTCAGGTCTGGAGACTGGCTAGGCCACTTCAGGACCTTGAGATGCTTTTTACGGAGCCACTCCTTAGTTGGCCTGGCTGTGTGTTTCGGGTCGTGGTCATGCTGGAAGACCCAGCCACGACCCATCTTCAATGCTCTTACTGAAGGAAGGAGGTTGTTGGCCAAGATCCCTCGATACATGGCCCCATCCATCCTCCCCTCAATACGGTGCAGTCGTCCTGTCCCCTTTGCAGAAAAGCATCCCCAAAGAATAATGTTTCCACCTCCATGCTTCACGGTTGGGATGGTGTTCTTGGGGTTGTACTCATCCTTCTTCTTCCTCCAAACATGGCGAGTGGAGTTTAGACCAAAAAGCTCTATTTTTGTCTCATCAGACCACATGACCTTCTCCCATTCCTCCTCTGGATCATCCAGATGGCCATTGGCAAACTTCAGACGGGCCTGGACATGCGCTGGCTTAACCAGGGGAACTTGCGTGCGCTGAAGGATTTTAATCCATGACGGCGTAGTGTGTTACTAATGGTTTTCTTTGAGACTGTGGTCCCAGCTCTCTTCAGGTCATTGACCAGGTCCTGCCATGTAGTTCTGGGCTGATCCCTCACCTTCCTCATGATCATTGATGCCCCACGAGGTGAGATCTTGCATGGAGCCCCAGACTGAGCGTGATTGACTGTCATCTTGAACTTCTTCCATTTTCTAATAATTGCGCCAACAATTGTTGCCTTCTCACCAAGCTGCTTGCCTATTGTCCTGTTGCCCATCCCAGCCTTGTGCAGGTCTACAATTTTTCCCTGATGTCCTTACACAGCTCTTTGGTCTTGGCCATTGTGGAGAGGTTGGAGTCTGTTTGATTGAGTGTGTGGACAGGTGTCTTTTATACAAGTAACAAGTTCAAACGGGTGCAGTTAATACAGGTAATGAGTGGAGAACAGGAGGGATTCATAGAGAAAAACTAAAAGGTCTTTAAGAGCCGGAATTCTTACTGGTTGGTAGGTGATCAAATACTTTTGTCATGCAAATTAATTACTTAAAAATCATACAATGTGATTTTCAGAATTTTTGTTTTAGATTCCGTCTCTCACAGTTGACGTGTATCTATGATTAAAAAAAAATGCAGACCTCTACATGCTCAAATACTTGTTCTCCTCACTGTACATACGGGGGATTGGAAATGAAGCAGTTACATTGAAGGAAGCTACAATCTAAAATATTAATGCTGATCTACCCCCTAAAAAAATTCTCAATAAAATAACAATAACGAACAAGGCTTTATATAGGGGGTATCGGTACCGAGTCAATGTACTTGTGGGTAGGGGTAAATTGACTATTTGTAGATAATAAACAGGGAGTAGCAGCTGTGTAAAAACAAATGGGGTGGGGGGGGGTCAATGTAAATAGTCCTGTTGGCCATTTGATTAATTGTTCAGCAGTCTTATGGTTTGGGGGTAGAAGTTGTTAAGGAGACTTTTGAACCTAGACTTGGCGCTCCGGTACTGCTTGCCATGTGGTAGCAGAGAGAACAGTCTATGACTAGGGTGGCTGGAGTCTTTGACAATATTTTGGCCCTTTCTCTGACAGTGCCTAGTATATAGGTCCTGGATGGCAGGAAGCTTTGCCACAGTGATGTACTGGGCCGTACACACTACCCTCTATAGCGACTCACGGTCAGATGCCGAGCAGTTGCCATACCAGGTGGTGATGCAACGGGTCAGAATGCTCTCGATGTTGTAGCTATAGAACCTTTTGAGGATCTGAGGACCCATGCCAAATCTTTTCAGTCTCCGGAGGGGGAAAAGGTGTTGTCGTGCTCTCTTCACGACTGTCTTGGTGTGTTTTGACCATGATTGTTTGTTTGTGAAGGGGACACCTAGGAACTTGAAACTTTCGACCCGCTACACTACAGCCCCATCGATGTGAATGGGGGTGTGTTCGGCCCTCCTTTTTCTATAGTCCACAATCATCTCCTTTGTCTTGCTCACGTTGAGGGAGAGGTTGTTGTTCTGGCACCACACTGCCAGGTCTCTGACCTCTTCCCTATAGGCTGTCTCATTGTTGTTGGTGATCAGGACTACCACTGTTGTGTCGTCTGCATACTTAATGATGGTATTGGAGTCGTGCTTGGCCACAAAGTTGTGGGTGAACAGGGAGTAGAGGGGACTAAGCACGCACCCCTGAGGGTCCCCAGTGTTGAGGATCAGTGTGGCAAATGTGTTGTTGCCTACCCTTACCACCTGTGGGCGGCCCCTCAGGAAGTCTATGTTCCAGTTGCAGAGGGAGGTGTTTAGTTCCCCAGGGTCCTTAGCTTAGTGGTGAGCTTTGTGGGCACTATGGTGTTGAAATCCTGAGCTGTAGTCAATGAACATTATTCACAAATAGGAGTTCCTTTTGTCCAGTTGGGAAAGGGCCGTGTGGAGTGCTTTTGCGTCATCTGTGGATCTGTTGGGGCGGTATAAAAATTGGGAGTGGGTCTAGGTTTTCTGGCATATTGATGTTGATATGAGTCATGACCAGCTTTTCAAAGCACTTCATGGCTACGACTTGAGTGTTACGGGGCATTAGTAATTTAGGCAGTTTACCTTTGCTTTCTTGTGCACAGGGACTATGATGGTCTGCTTGAACATGTTGGCATTACAAACTCAGTAATACCAACAGAGGTTGAAAATGTCAGTGAATCGAGATGTGTAGGATAACAGACATTAGTATTGTTTTGTGCAAAACACAAGCATCTTGGCTCTTTTCATATACCCCGACAGTGAATAATAACTACAACTGCGATAATTCATGTTAGTGAAAGACAAATATTACCATGACCGTCAGGCAGCTGTGTTTGGGTTGGAGCCCACAACCCGTCGCCACCTCTGTAAACTTTCTGGGGTTCACTGTGAAATCTGCTAAACCATAAAACCACTAACACTGAGTCTTAGTCTGCATTCTTAGCCGGGAGTCAGGAGCGACTGGGTTCCATCTGTGCTAGGCTTAGAAATCAGACAGCAGCTCTTCCTCAGTGTACTCCTCTATAATCTACTGTGTATTTAGGTGAGAACTCCTGTGCTCTACTTTCTCTCCCCGATCCCAGCCCAGCTCCTGTGCCTTTTCCCAGCCCATGATGCCTGTTGATAACTCCAGACAAAATATAGTTCAGCTGAAATATCAGACCCCAATTTTTTGTGCAGCCTGTGTTGTAATATGGGGGGGTCCCACTCATTGTGGGGTCTTATATCTCCCTCTCTAACTTTAAGCAGCTTAGAGCAGCTTACCGATCACTGTACCTGTACACAGCCAATCTGTAAATAGCACACCCAACTACCTCATCCCCCATATTATTGCTTACCCTCTTGCTCTTTTGCACCCCAGTATCTCTACTTGCACATCATCTGTACATCTAGTGGGGCAAAAAAGTATTTAGTCAGCCACCAATTGTGCAAGTTCTCCCACTTAAAAAGATGAGAGAGGCCTCATCCAGAAAATCATATTGTAGGATTTTTAATGAATTTATTTGCAAATTATGGTGGAAAATAAGTATTTGGTCACCTACAAACAAGCAAGATTTCTGGCTCTCACAGACCTGTAACTTCTTCTTTAAGAGGCTCCTCTGTCCTCCACTCGTTACCTGTATTAATGGCACCTGTTTGAACTTGTTATCAGTATAAAAGACACCTGTCCACAACCTCAAACAGTCACACACCAAACTCCACTATGGCCAAGACCAAAGAGCTGTCAAAGGACACCAGAAACAAAATTGTAGACCTGCACCAGGCTGGGAAGACTGAATCTGCAATAGGTAAGCAGCTTGGTTTTAAGAAATCAACTGTGGGAACAATTATTAGGAAATGGAAGACATACAAGACCACTGATCATCTCCCTCAATCTGGGGTTCCATGCAAGATCTCACCCTGTGGGGTCAAAATGATCACCGCCAGGGACTCAAATCCTGCAGTGCCAGACGGGTCCCCCTATTTAAGCCAGTACATGTCCAGGCCCGTCTGAAGTTTGCTAGAGAGCATTTGGATGATCCAGAAGAAGATTGGGAGAATGTCATATGGTCAGATGAAACCAAAATATAACTTTTTGGTAAAAACTCAACTTGTCGTGTTTGGAGGACAAAGAATGCTGAGTTGCATCCAAAGAACACCATACCTACTGTGAAGCATTGGGGTGGAAACATCATTCTTTGGGGCTGTTTTTCTGCAAAGGGACCAGGACGACTGATCTGTGTAAAGGAAAGAATGAATGGGGCCATGTATCATGAGATTTTGAGTGAAAACCTCCTTCCATCAGCAAGGGGATTGAAGATGAAACGTGGCTGTGTCGTTCAGCATGACAATGATCGCAAACACACCGCCCGGGCAACGAAGGAGTGGCTACGTAAGTAGCATTTCAAGGTCCTGGAGTGTTCTAGCCAGTCTCCAGATCTCAACCCCATAGAAAATCTTTGGAGGGAGTTGAAAGTCCGTGTTGCCCAGCAACAGCCCCAAAAACATCACTGCTCTAGAGGAGATCTGCATGGAGGAATGGGCCAAAATACCAGCAACAGTGTGTGAAAACCTTGTGAAGACTTACAGAAAACGTTTGACCTCTGTCATTGCCAACAAAGGGTATATAACAAAGTATTGAGATAAACTTTTGTTATTGACCAAATACTTATTTTTTCCACCATAATTTGCAAATAAATTCATAAAAAAATCCTACAATGTGATTTTCT
Source organism: Oncorhynchus mykiss (assembly GCF_057628025.1). Lineage (NCBI taxonomy): Eukaryota > Metazoa > Chordata > Actinopteri > Salmoniformes > Salmonidae > Oncorhynchus > Oncorhynchus mykiss. The sequence continues at coordinate 17,638,464 of NC_143025.1, forward strand.
GGATTTTTTTTTCTCTCATTTTGTCTGTCATAGTTGAAGTGTACATATGATGAAAATTACAGGCCTCATCTTTTTAAGTGGGAGAACTTGCACAATTGGTGGCTGACTAAATACTTTTTTGCCCCACTGTATCACTCCAGTATTAATGCTAAATTGTAATTATTTTCGACTCTAGGGCCTATTTATTGCCTACCTCCCTATTCTACATTTGCACACATTGTACATATATTTTTCTATTTTTATTTTGTGTTATTGACTGTACGTATGTTTTTGTGTAACTCTGTGTTGTTGTTTTTGTCGCACTGCTTTGCTTTATCTTGGCCAGGTCGCAGTTGTAAATGAGAACTTGTTCTCAACTGGCCTACCTGGTTAAATAAAGGTGAAATAAATAAAAAATGAAGAAGTGTGCTTAGGGTTAGCTAAGTAAAAAATTCATAACACAAAGAATTCATATGCTTTTCTTTCATCTGCTTCTGTTCTGTTGCTCTCTGTTGTTCAGAGTTCCTGCTGCTTGCTCCCATATGATCATGTAAATTGCATGCTAATGGCACGGTCTGGGGTATCCACATGGGTCATGAAGTGTCAATCATCTTCCCCTTGGGCCTTGGCTGAGCCCCAGTGCAAAGAGGTGCTTGGGGATGAATGAATTAAAGTGCATGGGAGCGAACAAAATATGACATTTTCTCATCTTGTTGTTGGGCCTGGTGAATCTGAGGGGTGGTACCCCCTTGAGAGAGAACTTTACCGTATCCCATATAAACATACACACTACCATTCAAACGTTTGTGGTCACTTAGAAATATCCTTGTTTTTGAAAGAAAGCAAATGTTTTGTCCATTTTAAAATAACCTCAAATTGATCAGAAATACAGTGTAGACATTGTTAATGTTGTAAATTACTATTGTAGCTGGAACGGCAGATTTTTTAGAGTTTCTACATAAGCGTACAGAGACCCATTATCAGCAACCATCACTCCTGTGTTCCAATGGCACATTGTTAGCTAATCAAAGTTTATAAAAAAGCCGATACCGATTAATCGGACGATTTTAAAATAAATTTTAAAAAAAAAATAAAAAAAAATATATATATATATATTATTTGTAATAATGGCAATTACAACAATACTAAATGAACACTTATTTTAACTTAATAGATCAATAAAATCAATTTAGCCTCAAATAAAATGAAACATGTACAATTTGGTTTAAATAATGCAAAAACAAAGTGTTGGAGAAGAAAGTAAAAGTGTATTTCTTACATGTGCCATGTAAGAAAGCTAACGTTTCAGTTCCTTGCTCAGAACATGAGAACATATGAAAGCTGGTGGTTCCTTTTAACAGGAGTCTTCAATATTCCCAGGTAAGAAGTTTTAGGTTGTAGTTATTATAGGAATTATAGGACAATTTCTCTCTATACGATTTATATTTCATATACCTTTGACTATTGGATGTTCTTATAGGCACTTTAGTATTGCCAGTGTAACAGTATAGCTTCCGTCCCTCTCCTCGCCCCTACCTGGGCTCGAACCAGGAACACATCGACAACAGCCACCCTCGAAGCAGTGTTACCCATCGCTCCAGAATAGCCGCGGCCCTTGCAGAGCAAGGGGAACAACCACTCCAAGTCTCAGAGCGAGTGACGTTTGAAACGCTATTAGCACGCACCCAGCTAACTAGCTAGCCATTTCAGATCGGTTACACCAGCCTAATCTCGGGAGTTGATAGGCTTGAAGTCATAAACAGATCAATGCTGGAAGCACAGTGACGAGCTGCTGGCAAAACGCACTAAAGTGCTGTTTGAATGAATGCTTACTAGCCTGCTGGTGCCTACCGTCGCTCAGACTGCTCTATCAAATCATAGACTTAATTATAACATAGTAACACACAGAAATATGTGTCGAATCCGGAAACTATCATCTCGAAAACAAGACATTTATTCTTTCAGTGAAATACGGAACCGTTTCGTATTTTATCGAACGGGTGGCATCCATAAATCTAAATATTCCTGTTACATTGCACAACCTTCAATGTTATGTCATAATTACGTAAAATGCTGGCAAATTACTTAGCAACGAGCCAGGCACCCCAAACGGGTGCATATACACTCACTCTGCGTGCAATGAACGCAAGAGAATTGACACAATTTCACCTTGTTAATATTGCCTGCTAACCTGGATTTCTTTTAGCAAAATATGCAGGTTTAAAAATATATACTTCTGTGTATTGATTTTAAGAAAGGCATTGATGTTTATGGTTAGGTACAGTCGTGCAACGATTGTGCTTTTTTCGCAAATGCGCTTTTGTTAAATCATCCTCAGTTTGGCGAAGTTGGCTGTCTTTGTTAGGAAGAAATAGTCTTCACAGAGTTCGCAATGAGCCAGGTTAGCAGGAAATATTAACTAAATATGCAGGATTAAAAATATATACTTGTGTATTGATTTTAAGAAAGGCATTGATGTTTATGGTTAGGTACATATTGGAGCAAGACAGTCCTTTTTCACGAATACGCACTGCATCGATTATATGCAACGCAGGACACTCTAGATAAACTAGTAATATCATCAACCATGTGTAGTTAACTAGTGATTTCGATTGATTGATTGTTTTTTTATAAGATAAGTTTAATGCTAGCTAGCAACTTACCTTGGCTTCTTACTGCATTCGCGTAACAGGCAGTCTCCTCGTGGAGTGCAATGTAATCAGGTGGTTAGAGAGTTGGACTAGATAATTGTAAGGTTGCAAGATTGAATCCCCGAGCTGACAAGGTAAAAATCTGTCATTCTGCCCCTGAACAAGACAGTTAACCCACCGTTCCTAGGCCTAGTTAAATAAAGGTGAACATTTTTTTTTTCTATCGGCCAAATCGGTGTCCAAAAATACCGATTTCCGATTGTTATGAAAACTTGAAATCGGCCCTAATTAAATCGTCCATTGCGATTTATCGGTCGACCTCTAAAACAAATACAAATATATTTTATATTTCAAATTCTTCAAAGTAGCCACTCTTTTCCTTTGACAGCTTTGCACATGCTTGGCATTCACTCAACCAGCTTAATGAGGTAGTCACCTGGAATGCATTTCAATTAACAGGTGTGCCTTGTTAAAAGTTAATTTGTGGAATTTCTTTCCTTAATGCATTTGAGCCAATCAGTTGTGTTGTGACAAGATAGGGGTGGTATACAGAAGATAACCGTATTTGGTAAAACACCAAGTCCATATTATGGCAAGGACACCTCAAATAAGCAAAGAGAAATGACAGTCCATCATTACTTTAAGACATGAAGGTCAGTCAATCCAGAAAATCTCAAGAACTCTGAAAGTTTCTTCAAGTGCAGTTGCAAAAACCATCAAGCTCTATGATGAAACTGGCTCTCATGAGGACCGCCACAGGAAGGAAGACCCAGAGTTACCTCTGCTGCAGAGGATAAGTTTGTTAGAGTTACCAACCTCAGAAATGTCAGCCCAAATAAATTGCAGGCCAAATAGCTCAAGTAACAGACACATCTCAACATCAACTGTTCAGAGGAGACTGCGTGAATCAGGCCTTCATTGTCGAATTGTTTCAAAGAAACCACTACTAAAGGACACCAATAAGAAAAAGAGACTTGCTTGGGCCAAGAAAAACAAGCAAGGGACATTAAATTAGTTGAAATCTGTCCTTTGGTCTGATGAGTCCAAATTTGACATCCGCCATGTCTTTTTGACGCAGAGTAGGTGAACAGATCTCTGCATGTGTGGTTCCCACCGTGAAGCATGGAGGAGGTGGTGTGATGGGGTATTGCTGGTGACACTGTCAGTGATTTATTTAGAATTGATTTAGAATTCAACCAGCATGGCTACCACAGCATTCTGTAGCGATATGCCATCCCATCCGGTTTGCGCTTAGTGGGACCGCAAAGTGAAGGAAAAGCAGCCAATAAGTGCTCAGCATATGTGGGACGTCCTTCATATGTGGGACGTCCTTGTTAGAAAAGAATTCCAGGTGAAGCTGGTTGAGAGAATGCGAAGAGTGTGCAAAGCTGTCCAAGGCAACGAGTGGCTACTTGAAAACACTAAAATATATATATATATATATATATATATATATATGTATTGATTTGTTTAACACTTTTCTGGTTACTACACGATTCTGTATTTTTTAATAGTTTTGATGTATTCACTATTATTCTACAATGTAGAAAATAGTAAAAATAAAGTAAAACTTCTTACGGCTGAAATCCCGTTAACAGGATCGATTTGACAACAGCCAGTGAAAGTGCAGGGCGCCAAATAAAAAACTAATCTCATAATTAAAATGAAGTATTATATACCATTTTAAAGATAAACTTGTTAATCCCACCACAGTGTCCGATTTCAAAAAGGCTTTACGATGAAAGCATACTATGCGATTATGTTAGGTTAGCCCAATTCACAGAAAAACACAGCCATTTTTCCAGCCAAAGAGGAGTCACAAAAAGCAGAAATAGAGAACATTAATCACTAACCTTTGATGATCTTCATCAGATGGCACTCCTAGGACTTCATGTTACACAAAAAAATGTATGTTTTGTGCGATAAAGTTTATATTTATAGCCAAAGATCTGTTTACATTGGCACCTTATGTTCAGTAATGTTTTGCTTCCAAAATATCCGGTGATTTAGCAGAGCCACATCAATTTACAGAAATACTCATCATAAATGTTAATGATAATACAATTGTTAAGCATGGAATTAAAGATATACTTCTCCTTAATGCAACCGCTGTGTCAGATTTCAAAAAAGCTTTACGGAAAAAGCACACCATGTATTAATCTGAGTACAGCGCTCAGGCACCAAAACTATCCATACAGATACCCGCCATTTTGTGGAGTCAACAGAAGTCAGAAATAGCATTATAAATATTCACTTACCTTTGATGATCTTCATCGGAATGCACTCCCAGGAATCCTAGTTCCACAAAAAAAAAATGTTTTGTTCGATAAAGTCCATTTATGTCCAAATACCTCCTTTTTGTTTGCGCGTTTTGTTCACAAATCCAAATTCACAAGGCGCAGGCACTTAGTTCAGACGACGGTTCCATTACAGTTCGTAGAAACATGTGAAACGATGTATAGAATCAATCTTTAGGATGTTTTTATCATAAATCTTCAATAATATTCCAACTGGACAATTCCTTTGTCTTTAGAAATGAAAAGGAACAGAGCTCGTGCTCACGGCCGCGCGTGAGACTTAGCTCATGGCATTCTGCCAGACCCCTTAGTCAAACAGCTCTTATTCGCTCCCCCTTCACAGTAGAAGCCTAAATAAAGACTGTTGACATCTAGTGGAAGCATTAGGAAGTGCAATCGGACCAAATTTTACACTGTATTTTGGATAGGCAAAGACTTGAAAACCTACAAACCTCAAATTTCCCACTTCCGGGTTGGATTTTTTTCTCAGGTTTTTGCCTGCCATTTGAGTTCTGTTATACTCACAGACATCATTCAAACAGTTTTAGAAACTTCAGAGTGTTTTCTATCCAAATCTATTAATAATATGCATATCTTACCTTCTCGGCACCTTATTCATCCAAGCTACTCAATACTGCCCCCCAGCCATAAGAAGTTAATGAGTAGGTGTTCTAAAACTTTTGACCGGTATATGTGTAAAAAATATATATGTTTTTTTGTATCAATTAGCTTGACAGCATGTGTTTTATACATTTTCAGTTACTTGTAACTTTGAGTTCTAGGTTGTCACACTAATTTCCTCTAATCACACTAATTTGGTCCAACACTAAAAATGTGTTTAATTTGGAGAATAGACTACTTTCAAGTCTCACATACTATAAAAAGCTCTTTAAAAATATAAATAATCTTCTTATTTAAAAATGCTGCCACTTTATTTTCTAAAGGGATATTACATGTAAAAAAATAAATCCCCTGAACAGGCGATACACTTCCTCTGACACATTTGAAGTTTGTTCAGGTTAATCAGGAGAAAAAAAAACACTTGAAACATCAAAAGTCCTCTTTATGATATTCAGAATATAAGTAGGCATCCTCAAAGACGAGTGTGAATAATTACTTTGTCACACAGAATCACAGTAATCATCCCAATTTAAATGACGGGATCTATTGAAAATACGGATGAAATTGCAGCGATGGTCTGCAAATAACAAGTAACATGCATCCTTGGGGCTATCGAGACATTTCATGTAATCTTTCTTAACCAAACACAGCTGTCTTGCTGAATTTATTGTCCAATTTGAAGGGAGATGCAATTCTGTTGGAAAAATACTGTTTGTTTAATTGAAGACAATGTAGATTTTTATCATTATAGCCAACATACTTTAGCTGATTATATTGTCCTCCGAGGCAATATCATATGTATTATTCAATTCCCAGCATCATTTTTAAAAATCATGATTAAAGGAAGGTATTTCATATCACATGGAGGCATAACATGCTTGGAATGTGTAAAATCTGCAAAAATATTGCTGTTCTTTCCCTCAAGGTCTAGCTGAATGATGATTACTTCAACCCAAGCGTATACAGATGATACCCACAGCTCAGGTCTTCATCAAAGGGCCTACTTTTAGATTTTGCTCATGCAACACTGTGGATGCCAAGTCCTTGGGGTTCTAAAATAATAATAATAAAAAAATCTTATCCATCCTACTCACATCCTTCCCCTCCTCAACCTCAACATGGTACACCAGTCCTCCAGTATCCCATCACCTCCTGTGAGTATCCAAGCTGTCGAGGCTGACTGGGCTCTGTCTCTCTTGCCCGGGCACGGTTGGAACAGATCCGGCTTCCGGGCCACAAACACTCCTCCACTCAAGCCCCTGCAAACAAGGTCTGCCCCTCGCAACTGTCATGTAAATACTAAGCGCTTTGGAGAGCCACAGTGGTGGATCTCTTGTACACAATTGATCATTTCTGTAAGAGCACAGTCTTCCTACAACATGATCTAATGCCTAGTGAGCATTTAACGGGTAGGGGGTGTGGGTGCTGTGTTTCAGTGACTATGGAGTTAGTGAACTATCATCCAGATCTGGCAAAAATTGTATGGAGCTGAACTGGGCTCCTGTTTAAAGACCTCCACTGAGCGGCACAATCTGAGTATGCATAAACAAAACAGTTTTGCACCATGAGAACAATGGGTATTTTGCCCTAGAATGTGGTTTCTGAAATTCTGGAGGAAGTTGTCTGTTCGAGAGGAATCATACAAATAGGCACCTACACTTATACTGAGTGTACAACACATTAAGAACACCAGCTCTTTCCATGTCATTTACATTTGAGTCATTTAGCAGGTGCTCTTATCCAGAGCAACTTACAATTAGTGCATTCATCTTAATACAGCTAGGTGGGACAACCACATATCACTTTTCCTGAACAAAGTAGCTATCAGCAAAGTCAGAGCTAGAAAGGAGAAGGGGGGGTGGGTGTTGAGGGAGGAGAGGGGTTATTTAAAATACTCTGAAGAGGTAGGGTTTCAGGTGCTTTCAGAAGTTGGGCAGTGACTCTACTGTCCTAGCTTCAGGTAACATCACAGAGAAGAGATTGGACGGCTGAGAGGGAGGTGCACTCCCATAGGGGTGGGAGGGCCAAGAGACCAGAGGAGGCAGAACGGAGTGCTCGGGTTGGGGTGTAATGTTTGAGCATAGCCTAGAGACTGAAGTACTAACACTAATTGCTAATTACCTAGCAGAGGTGAAGAGCACACCTCCCTGTACTAATTGCTGATTGCCTAGGAGAGGAAAAACCACTCCTCCTGCAATATTGCCACTGATTACCAAAACAAGTCACAAATTATTCTGCCCCTTTATCCTGATTCATGTGTCAACGATCATTTGAAAGTTATGAGCAGTCAACAGTTCACCCACCAAGTAGGCTACTGGGAAAACAGGCCACACTTAAAGTAGATGGTCCTAGCTAGCAAATAGACAGTACTAGACAACTGATAAAGACAAAAATGATGCTGATCACTTCTGGAGAACTAAGTAGTCCTCTAGCTATAGAATGAAAACAGACTGACCAGGTGAATCCAGGTGAAAGCTATGATCCCTTGTTGATGTCACTTGTTAAATCCTCTTCAATCAGTGTAGATGAAGGGGAGGAGACTGGCTAAATAATGATTTTTAACCCTTGAGACAATTGAGACATGGATTGTGTATGTGTGCCATTCAGAGTGTGAATGGGCAAGACAAAGGTTGTAGTAAATGCATTTGAACAAGGTATGGTAGTAGGTTCCAGGCACATCAGATTTTGAGTGTGTCAAGAACTGCAACGCTGCTGGGTTTTTCATGCTCAACAGTTCCCCTTGTGTATTAAGTATGGCCCACCACTCAAAGTATATCCAGCCAACTTGACACAACTGTGGGAGGCATTAGAGTCAACATGGGCCAACATCCCTGTGGAACACTTTTGACACCTTGAGACTGTTTTGAGGGCAAAAGGGTGCAACTCAATATTAGGAAGGTGTTCTTAATGTTTTGAACACTGTGTATATTCCTTGAATATTTTACGGAGCTAGGATAGTCTTTGTAATGGGACAGTTTCTACATGCATCCAATCCGGACCTTAAATCTCCCTGCTACCGTATGAGTCCAGGGTGATATAGTGCCTTCGGAAAGTATTCAGACCTCTTGACCGTTTCTACATTTTGTTACATTATAGCCTTATTACATTAATATAAGTATTCAAACCCTCTACTCAGTACTTTGTTGACGCAGCTTTGCCAGCGATTACAGTCTCGAGTCTTCTTGGGTATGACGCTAAAAGCTTGGCAAACCTTTATTTGGGGAGTTTGTCCCATTCCTCGCTGCAGAACCTCTCAAGCTCTGTCAGTTTGGATGGGTAGCGTTGCTGCACAGCTATTTTCAGGTCTCTCCAGGGATGTTTGATCGGGTTCGAGTACGGGCTCTGGGTGGGCCACTCAAAGACATTCAGAGACCTGTCCTAAAGCCACTTCTGCTTTGTCTTGGCTGTGTGCTTAGAGTGGTTGTGCTGTTGGAAGGTGAACGTTTGCCCCAGTTTTCATCAAGGATCTCTCTGTACTTTGCTCCGTTCATATTTCTGTTGATCCTGACTAGTCTTCCAGTCCCTTGCCGCTGAAAAACATCACCACAGCATGATGCTGCCACCAGCATGCTTCACTGTAGGGATGGTGCCAGGTTTATTCCAGGCGGGATGTTTGGCATTCAGGCCAAAGAGTTCAATCTTGGTTTCATCAGACCAGAGAATCTTGTTTCTCATGGTCTGAGAGTCTTTAGGTGCCTTTTGGCAAACTCCAAGCGGTCTGTCATGTGCCTTTTACTGAGGAGTGGCTGCCATCTAGCCACTCTACCATGAAGGCCTGATTGGTGGAGTCCTGCAGAGAATGGTTGTCCTTCTGGAATGTTCTACCATCTCCACAGAGGAACTCTAGAGCTCTGTCAGAGTGACCATCGGGTTCTTGGTCACCTCCCTGACAAGAGACCCTTCTCCCACGATTGCTCAGTTTGGCCAGGCAGCCAGCTATGAAAAGTCTTGGTGGTTCCAAACTTCTTCCATTTTAAGAATGATGGAGGCCACTGTGTTCTTGGGGACCTTCAATGCTGCAGAAATGTTTTGGTTCCATATCCTTACACAATCCTGTGTCGAGGCAATCCTGTCTTGGATCTCTACAGTTCCTTCGACCTCATGGCTTGGATTTTGCTCTGACATGCACTGTCAGCTGTGGGACATTAAATAGACAGGTGTGTGCATTTCCAAATCATGTCCCAATCTATTGAATTTACCACGGGTGGACTCCAATCAAGTTGTAGAAACTTCTCAAGGATGATCAATGGAAACAGATAAATGGAAAGAGGAGGCATCTGATCTCAATTTTGAGTGTCATAGCATAGGGTCTGATTTCTTATGTAAATAAGGTACTTCTAAAAACCTATTTTCACTTTATCTTTGTGGTATTGTGTGTAGATCCCTGAGAAAAAATGATATTTTATCAGTTTTAGAATTAGGCTGTAACTTAACAAAATGTGGAAAAAGTAATTGGGTCTGAATACATTCCGAAGGCACTGTGTCTGGGGTGAGATACATTCAAGACACACACCCAATGCGTGTGCACCCTCCTGACATATTTGTAGAATATTCTAACTCCGGAAAGGGTATGCGTCAACATGCTGACATATCTATGACATACTTAGGCATGAACGAATCCAAATATTTTCTGAAATTGATCATATCTGTAGTCATTACCAAATCATGTATGTATCTGTATTTTTTAAAATAAAAATCATAATTTCAGTAGATATCCTTACATGATATGTAATATTGATCCTAGATTGTCTAAACGAAAATGGGCTAAATCCATCTCAAGATCAATATCCAGGTGCCAATTTATTTGACCTGACATATCTGAGCATACAGCACCATATTCAGTAGTAGGCTAGAAGGCATGGAAAGGCAAACATCATCATATTTAATCCAAGTTGCTATTTTGAAAGCACATCTGTTATTTCTGTATAAAAAATGCCGCACAGCAAATCCAGAGCTCCAATTACAAAACATGTTTTCTGTAAAGATGAAAAAGTAGGCCAAACTTTTTAAATATAGAAAATAAAAGTTGCAGACCCTCAATACCCCTGCCAGCCCTGTTTGTTATGGATGATGGATGTGATGGGAGCAGATTTGGTCGTCAGCTGTGGTCCCTCGTAGTCCAGACCCAACGTGGTAGTTTGGGTCTGTGATCCACTCCAAACTGTCAATGCATAAAATATTAGTCAACATTTTTCGATATTGCAAGAAAATATTGTAATTTCATATAACCATACCACAAGGTACCTGCTTCATTCATGACGTGAAAACTATAGTAAACTCGTATATCGCCTTGGTCCATACAATTTCCCTTATTATAGCACCCCAAAACGTAATACTTCCAGATCAACTGTAATGTCAATACCATTGTAAAGCACAATTTCTCCCCTTTCCAACAGAATCAATTACATGACCTAAATGCTGCCTGTTTCTGCATAATTCAAGCAGGCAATGAGCCCTGTCGGGTCTTTTTTTAAATGGCGGGTAGGGAAGCGAAACTAATGCGTCACTCGATCTGTCCAACTTCTCGCCTCTAAAATGTAAATAAAACACTATAAAGAGTTTATATAATGTGTCATTACATACCTATTTGAAGGTCTGTGTTGAATTGGAATCGGGTTTTTAGGGCGGTGCTAAAGTGATCATAGAAGTAAACAACGGCTTTGAGAATGATGATCGCATGCAATGATGACGCAAAAAATGACGAGGTATCCCCCCTTACCCCCGTCACTGTCCATTTCTTGTTTTTAAAGGATGAGAGAAGTGCTACACCTGGTGGAGAGAGATTGTAAGACAGAAATAGTTGCTTTATGCGTGCTGTACGATACGACATGACACGTCCCGATGTAACGGAGGGTCCGTTTTTTCAATTTTTCTCCAATACTATAGAGCCATTACCATAGAACCTAGTTCACACCCCCGATTTTGAAGTCAACACAGTCGCTACAGTCCCATTTGTTTTCTTTGTAGCCTCGTTTGAATGTCGCGGTTACGCACATTTGTACGGTATGGGGTGAGTTTACGGTAACTGGAACAAGCTAGCTAGCCAAGTTGCTTCAACAAAGTACTGAGTAAACGGTTTGAATACTTATGTAAATGTGTTGTTTAACGTTTGTAAAAAAAAAACTATCTTAACCTGTTTTTGCTTTGTCATTATGGGGTGTTGTGTTAGATTGATGAGGGGAAAAAACTATTTCATCCATTTTAGAATAAGGCTGTAATGTAACAAAATGTTGAAAAATTAAAGGGGTCTGAATACTTTCCAAATGCACTGAATACTATGTAGGCCAGTGGTCACCAAACTTTTCTGAGTCAAGATTATATTTTTTATTACTTGAAAAATGTAAGCCTATGCGACCTTAACTATTAAAAACCATTCTGTAGCAATGAGTTTTGTGCAGTAGACTAGAGGCCCACTACATTATCTCTGCATATTGCCTATGATTGAATTGCTTTGTCAGTGTTGTTCTTCTCAGACCATTTTGAAATTATATTAAAATACAATTGTTATATGATCACACTGGTGATAGGTCATTTGTTGTATTACTTGTGAGGCACAGCTGAGTGAGCATACTGAACTGATGGCCTGCATCTGATGGTCAGTCTGAGCTGAGGGAGGGAGCACCTGTGAGGCTGCCTCTCACCTGACTCTCTTCTCACAGTCTTCCAGCTAATAGCGAAACTTAAGTCACACAGCATTATTTCTTCCTCATGCACCAATTCATGTTGTTACTCTTATGACCAGAGAAAGTGAAATATTCCTAGATATTGACAAAGACAAGCCGCTAATAATAACAATGCAAGCTTATTGGAACACTCTGCTATACTCGTTCATTGCAGTTGCAGTGCTGGTTGTAGCGTGAGTGGAAGTCGCTTTTTTACAGAAAAATGTGGTGATCGACTAGGATGGTGAACACTGATGTAGGCCTACTAACAGTATGTGTCATCATATAGAGCGGTGGTTGATCTCCAAGGAATTCCATGGACTGTAAAAGAAGCCTCGAACACACAGGAAAGTTGATAATGTTAGATTTCAAAACGTTTAAAACCATGACTAGAGAGAGACTCAACGAATACAGCAAAGAGCTGCTGTTTTTATGATTAAGTTCATGTTTAAGTTATTCAGCACTGTCTACACCTTATTCAACACTTTTTATAATAAAATGCATGCTACCCCACTCACGCTACAACCAGCACTGCAGCTGTATGGCAACGCAGTGACATATTTCGGTAACACTTTATTTGTATAGTCCATCTCCAGATGCTACACATCAAGGATCATCAATAGATTCAGCCGCGGGCTGATTATTTTTCTGGAGTGGATTGTCGGGGGGCCAGAACATAATAAAAAATGTATTGCAGATGTCAAATTGACCGCAAGAAGCCCGAACAGATAATACTTGATAATAATATTGGTAAATTTAAAATCACTTAACTCATATCCTGGTGTTTTTACAGTCTTTTATGTCCAACAATAAACAATAACTTTTTTTTTTTTTATGTTCTCAGAAAACTTGAGGGGCCAAATTAAACCATTTGACTTGCGGGCCACCAGTTTGGGAAAGACTATCAGTAACATTTAAACTAAATATCTACTACTAGCCCTAACCTTATCTTAACCCTAGCCCTAACCTTATCTTAACCCTAGCCCTAACCCCTAACTTTAATATGCAACTTTAGCAAGTATTTGTTTATCAACAGAGTTTGTTGATGGTATCACAATCTGTAGATTATCTACAGATGGACTATCCAGACAATCCAAATAAAGTGTGTCATATTTCTTCAGGGTAACAAAGTGTTGTATGATCGTGGGCCTGTGCTTCCAGAGAAGACACTCACTCGCTGACATGCTGTCGACTGAGCTAATCGGCCATCTGCACCCCGGGGCTGAGAAATGTGGACGTCAGAGTTTATGGGAACATAAGCTAAACAGCCAGCCAGGCCTAGTTACTTTAAGAGGAGCGACGGGCGTGAGGCGAGTGATACTCCAGACGAGACTCCCAACATTTTCATGTCAAATCCAGAGACATACAAATCGCAGAGTGATATGTCAAATTTCTGCAGGATTCACTGGAGCACGAATGGTAGACTTTCCTTCCTCTTCCCTCCCTAGCACTAGCAGTCACTGACTGGGTGCCGCCTGGCAGCCGTGGGTGATAGGAAACATCTGTAGTAACTGAGTGAGTGTTCACTCGCCAGATAAAGGGAAGGATTGTTTTCAGAGGCATTTTGGTATTGGCAGTAGAAGAGTTGTTTACTGTACAACAGATCTCAACCAGTCATGTATGTTTAGATTTGAACATACTGCTGGTACTGTATTTTTTCCTCAGTGTGACACAATGGATGAATTTTCTAAAGCGCTCTTTTTTTTGTCTTTCAGCACTTCTTTACTGTGGCCACCCTGGAGAGGCCTGAATAAACAGGAGAGCAGACGACGAAGGGATATGATTGTGGACTTCCTGCTTGGCAACTACAGGAAGTAATTGAGCTCTACAGGAAGTAAGGACAAACCCCTAAAGATATTGCTGTTCCATTGTTTTCATACGACTACGATACGACTGCAAAGGCCAAGCTGTCAGCACATTGAGTAGTAAACAGGTACTGAACATTGAATTGATAGCCATGAGGGATTTATAGCTACCTAGCTAGCTGGGTATCTCACAGACTAGCACTGCCTGAATCCAGTGAATTCCCAAGCCAGTGTGATCCAGCAGGCCCTGTAGACCCATTCAACACAGCTGCCACCGATATCAGTGCTTGGAGTCAGAAAAGTCTATTTTTATTTGGATGTGTGGCGCTAACAGACTAGCTATATAAATAATTAAATGGAGTCAGTAATTGGCAGTTCTAGGTAATTAGGACCAGGCTGTCTGCTAGCTTAGTCGTTGCCTTAGTCTGATGGCGCTGCAGAGAGGACAGTAATCACTATTATGTACGGGGGTTGTTGACGCAACAATAATCCCATCCTTAGCCGGGATATCAGGGTTTATGTTTATCGGCCCCATTTCGAGAGGCCTTCACATATATTTATTTTAAAGGCTTTATATCTGTCCGTTTATGCCGGATACATGCGTCAAAGCCCGGCCCGCTGCATCGGCGATAGGCCAACTAGAGGTCAAGGTAGACCCTCAGCTCGGTTTAGAATTTTCTGCTTGGCGACTCTGAAAAGCTTGTCCACATTTTATTAGTCAAACAGTTTGACTTTTCCCCTGCTAGCGGTGACACCACACCATAAACAGCATTAGCAACCACCTCAGCATTTCTTCTAATACCCCTGCAATCCTGTCATTTCATTCATGGATTCCTTAGGGTTATTTTGGGACCATAGTGTATCTGCCTGCCTGTCTCTGTTCCTCTGTGTGAGAGATTGGATTCCCTTTTCTCTTCTCAACACCCCCCCAATTGTCAGATCCACATAGATAGATGTGATGTCCAGACCTGATGTATAGGGGACTGCTTTCCAATGAGTTTATTCACTTTCTTTACCTCTGAGTGCCCTATAGTACATCATTGCTACCCTCTTTTATACCCCAGTTCTCTCAGATACAGTGAATGTTATGCAATACAGTCTGTTCCTACAGGCCTAAATGGTTTTGTAAACGTGGACCGTTGAAGGTAAGATGGGTGGAGGGAGAACAAAAACTTTAGTCTGTGTTTCAGTGTGCAGTGTGCGTAAATTGCATTGGCTTTGAATTAAACATGTGGCACCTCTGCACTCAAGCGTGATGGACATCCAACCATATTGCAGGCAGAGAAAAGGACTTTCTAAGTAGGCTATTTATGGGAAGATATTGTATTCATTTGATTATAATAAAAAAATCCATTAGGCCCTGAGTGAATGGCACGGGGGAACAGGCGACAGCTCAAGGTAATAATATTCTGTGTCTGCTGCTCTCAACAAGGCTAGAGGGCCAGAGCTCTACTGATATTACTTTCCTTTGTACAGGAGCAGATACAGTGATATGGACAGGCAAGTAATAAAGAAATACAGTGGGGTCCCAATTTATTGACACCATTGTAAAGATGAGCAATAATGACTGCATAAAATAAATCATTCAAATATTGACCTTTATTGAATGCTCCATAAAATTGGGAAATTATGATTTTTTTTATACTAGTACAATTGCTCAGAAAAAAAATGATTTTGATAAACAAGTCATTGTTTTTTCTCAAAAAAGATAGGGATCAAAATGATTGATGTCGCTTAAGATTCTTATAAATAAAGTAGTCCAAAGTTTTGTATTTGGTCACATATTCCTAGCATGCAACATCAATCAAAATAATCTGAAACAAAAATTTACTGCAAATGCATCCAACAAATTTCTAAAGTCAAGGTTAAAGGTTAAAGTAGTCATTGCGTGCCAGGATATGTTTTAAGAATATTTAGGGATGTCAGTAATTTTGACCCTACCATTTTGAGAAAAAATAATATTACTTGTTTAACAAAATCGGTTGCTCTGAGCAATTATATTAGTATAAAGTAATACAATTTCCCAATTTTTAAGGGTGTCAATAATTTCGAAGCCCACTATATAAATCCACTATATAAATACATTTTTATTGAGCCTTGGAGACAGAATTATGTTTGAGGTTGTAAAGAGAGCTGGAACATGGCGTAAAATAATATTACGGGCCAGTAGATAGGGCAGAGCTAAGCGCTTCTCGCCGCTCTGCAACGGTAACCATGTCTCCGTGGCGGTGGTTAATGGGGCCGGGTTGTATTGCGTCTGATCTCCACTCCTGTTGCTCACAGATTGAGTCATGTACATCACCAGAACTCTATCTCCTGGGGAAATAATGCTGATGGACCATCGTCTTCATTGTGCTCAGCAGGAGAGGAGAAGGGCAAACCAAGCTTCCTTAGGAATGTCCTGTGGGGGTACTCCCACCCGTTCAACCTTCACCCTCACAGTCATGCTTAAAGAGAAGGGCTTTCTTTGTGTACAGGAGTGTAGTTTTTTATGCTCTCCTGGGCAGTCAAGACCCAGGTTG